>NC_140175.1:30801760-30833426 GCF_963971535.1 Notolepis coatsorum | reverse complement strand
TGCAATTCCCCCGTTAGTTGATTTGCCAAATGTTACTTTGTTCCAGTGAAACTGCGTCAAATATGACCCGTCTAGTAGATAGCGAAGGACATGGTGTTTCCCACTGAGATGCTGACGGTGCCATTTTCTGCAGGGTGACTCATAATGAAATGAAACAGATAAAATCACTTGTATTATGACTCATCTGTGAGCCTTTCTATCGGAGGCTCTCTGTGTGGACAGGTCTAGTGATGTGAGCCTTTCTATATCAGAGGCTCTCTGTGTGGACAGGTCTAGCGATGTGAGCCTTTCTATATCAGAGGCTCTCTGTGTGGACAGGTCTAGGGATGTGAGCCTTTCTATATCAGAGGCTCTCTGTGTGGACAGGTCTAGAGATGTGAGCCTTTCTATATCAGAGGCTCTCTGTGTGCGGACAGGTCTAGAGATGTGAGCCTTTCTATATCAGAGGCTCTCTGTGTGGACAGGTCTAGTGATGTGAGCCTTTCTATATCAGAGGCTCTCTGTGTGGACAGGTCTAGTGAAGAGCAATGCTTTCAGCTGTGACCAGCAGGTCATTCTGTCGGTTTGATCCGTCCACAAACATGTCTCCACTCCACTCTCTTAGAGGACACAGGTTTTGCACTAGGAGGCTAATATGTGGCATTGAGGTCAAGTGTGTCTATGTGAATGTGTGTGTGTGTGTGTGTGTGTGTGTGTGTGTGTGTGTGTGTGTGTGTGTGTGTGTGTGTGACGTGTGTGTGTGTGTGTGTGTGTATGTGTGTGTGTGTGTGTGTGTGTGGGTGTGTGTGTGCGTGTGTGTGTCTGTGTGTGTGTTTGTGTAATCTTTTCTTTTTTAATCTTTCAAATGTTCAGTTGGTATCGCATGCACTTATCTGTGTTTCACCACACACATGAGTGCATGCCTACCAACTGTTTACCTGTTTTATTGCAACACTACTATCACCGACATCTACTGTAAGAAGGGAGATCCCCCCTTGAATCGCCCTTCTAAGGTTTCTGTGGTGCATTTTTTCCTATTGCTAGGTTTTAGTGAGTTTTTCCTTACCTTCGCGTGGGGTATGTCTGGGAGTGTTGCATTTATTTACTTTGCATTTATAAAAAAAATTTGGACTTTATGGTGTTCTTGTTTTGTTCTTGATGTTTCTTCTTGACTTGTTTAAAAAAGACGTGTCCGGCCCATGGGGACATTAACATGTGTTGTCAGGCCTACAAATATATTTGATTTGATTTGATTTGATTTGATTTGTGTACAGGTACATACTGTAGGTGGATAGGATAATGAATAAAAATATCGGAAAAAAAGGAAGAACGACCCAGAAACGACTTAAGTCGTTTTTGGCACTGAACGACTTAGGCCCAGAAACGACTTTAATCGTTTTTGGCACCCAAAGTGTTGTACTCTGTATTTATGTGGACATAAATAAAGCATCTAAAATGTGTGCTTGTGTACGTGTGGGAGTGGCCTATTGCTAAAAGTTGGACTACATCTACAGTATTTTTTTGGGGCCAATGCTTGGTCACCATATCAAAAACCTGTAGCTATGAATTACATTACATTGCTCGCTAACAGGCTCAGAGTTAATTTAGCTCACATGGGATATTATCAACACAGTTTAATAACATTAGTCTGTTACTAACCTCAGTCACATTATGGGTAACATTTTCATTGAGTCATTTAGCCAATGCTTTCATCCAAAGCTACTTACAAATTGTGTACAACAAAGTATTATTATTATTATTATATTATTATTATTATTATTATTATTATTATTATTATTATTATTATTATTATTATTATTATTATTATTATTATTATTATTACTACAATAAGCCACACTCAAACGCTTCAATTGGAGTGCATAGCAAGCATAGACAATAACAATATTTTTTATTTTTAAATCTATGAATGCTTCAGAAACTCCAGTCCTATTACCAGCATGACATGAACATAACTTGCAAATTAATTATGAAATGAACGTGTACCTTGAAAACATTAGCTCAATAATAGCATCAAAATACTGGTGCTTCCATCTCCTAGATTGGCTACCATTCTCAGGGGTTACAGTGATTGCTGAGGTTTATCGTAGAGAGCAGAGTTTTGCTGACCAGGCAGAGTTGCGGTAAATTTGGACTCTGGGAGGGGTGTGTGTGTGTGTGTGCCTGTGTGTATGTGTGCACATGTGTGTGTGTGTGTGTGCCTGTGTGTATGTGTGTGTGTGTGTGTGTGTGTGTGTGTGTGTGTGTGTGTGTGTGTGTGTGTGTGTGTGTGTGTGTGTGTGTGTGTGTGTGTGTGTGTGTGTGTGTGTGTGTGTGTGTGTGTGTGTGTGTGTGTGTGTGTGTGTGTGTGTGTGTGTGTGTGTGTGTGTGTGTGTGTGTGTGTGTGTGTGTGTGTGTGTGTGCGTGCGTGCGTGCGTGCGTGCGTGCGTGCGTGAGTGAGTGAATTTAGGTTCTGGTCATTTGTCTGTGTCAGAGAGAAATAAGATGAGGCAGCGACATAGAACGTTTTAACTCTTTAGTTGCTCATTCGTTCGTTCTCTCTCTCTCTCTCTCTCTCTCTCTCTCTCTCTCTCTCTCTCTCTCTCGTCTCTCTCTCTCTCTCTCTCTCTCTCTCTCTCTCAGTTTGAAGCCTAACTCCCAAAAGTCTCGGCCTCATTAAACCCATCCAGACAAAACATCCGTCTCATGATGAGATCGGCTTCGGAGACACGTTTAAACACAGGTGTAAAATACAGGCAATAAATTAGAATCCAAGTTTTCTAAAGTGTCTCTATGTTTCTAATGGTATTTGAGTGTATTTGACTTGCTGCCGGATCCCCAGTCATTAGGTGTTAATGAGCCTCAGCCAGAACGTCTCATCTGCTGAAGCGGAACAACCTCCGTGGACCTCAGCCTGGTGAATGTGATCCAGCTGGTCTGATTATCCTCTCATCTGCTCAATAATTCTCTGTTTTGTCTCTTCCTGGTTCGTGTGGGTGGCTTTATCCTATCAAAGAGATTCAGACCTGATCGGATCGGTAACAGCCGTGGATCAATGTCCCTGCCTGACACCCACCGAGCCAAGGCAGCCTCTGATCAGGGCGCTAATGAAATGAATTGAGATGGCTATCGGAGTTATGAATATCAGTGATCAGACGAGGGTCGTTAATAAATAATGACGCATCATCGACGAGGGGATCAGCACCACCACGGGGGGGGGGGGGGGGGGTGGAAGAGGGGGGGGTAGTTGTAAAGGAAGGGAGGTGACAAAACATTTTATTAAACAAAGGAAAAGAGAACGAAGAGAGCAGAAAACAAGAAATGAGGGGAGATGAAACTAGAGGTTTTCTTTTATGCGCTTGTGTCTGTGTGTGTGTGCTTGTGTGTATGTGTGTGTGTGTGTGTGTGTGTGTGTGTGTGTGTGTGTGTGTGTGTGTGTGTGTGTGTGTGTGTGTGTGTGTGTGTGTGTGTGTGTGTGTGTGTGCGCGTGTTTTTGTGTTTGTGTGTTTTGGGGGAGCAAACTAGCATACTCATAATGTATACTGTATACCACTGAATTTCCGCATTGTTGTCAGAGAAACGTTGTCAACGTCTCCATGCCGTCTTGCCAGATGACCTGTTTGAGAACTTTCTCCAGCGCGTTACAGTTAACACAAAGCAAAGTAGAACGGAAGAAATGAAGAATCTCTCCGAAACTTTCTTTTGAATATATAAATGAGGTCATTCCATGAGCAGAATAAGATACAGCTCCTTGATGGGGGGGGGGGGGGGGGGGGGGGGGTTCCCGCTCGATGGAAAAGATTTCACACCAAATGATGAAAGGAATTAAGAGAAGAGGAAGAAAGGACCACAGCCAGAAGTTGCTGCATAAGTAATTTTTGATCAATATGTAACATTAGAAAGTTTTCTCTTTGAGGCCGTGTGCTGCCCTTCATCAGGGAGAGACGGCGGAACAGAGAGTTCATTGCCTACAGATGCAGCTCTCAGGACTCGTATGTTTAAGATGCGCACTGTAAAAAATCACAGGATTAGCAAGTGTATTTATCTTGTAATGAGAAGGAGAGCACACGGCTGGAGAGGTTGAGGACGATGCACTGAAGTGTGAAACGTTTCACTACAGAAATACACATACATCTTTTATCTTGATATCTCAAAACTTATTTGAAAAGGCTATCTCTGACTGTAGGCTATACTGCCAGATATTTTTGCTGGCTTCTAGAATTATCTGGTTTGATCGCAATAGGATGCGTTTCAAGAAATAAGCATGATGCAAACAAAGGAAATGTATTTCAATTGTATTTCTCTACAAGTCTGGAACAAGTTACATCACTAAGAATGTAAGATTTCCAGCTAAATCTGTCTCCTATTCAGTCGTCCAGCTCCAAGATTGGTCTCTTAACACTTTGGATGCCACGGACGATATATGTCGTTAGTTCATGCCGCCCGTTGAATGCCACCGACGCTAAATAGCGTTTTCTTTTTTTATTAGCGATTTGAATTCATATTTCATCAATCGAGCCTCCCGTTAGTGCAGCAACCTCTCTCTGAGCTCCATTGGGAAAATACCGCCCCCTATCATCTATCCCTGTGTAACTGCACCCCATTGTATTAGACTGGTGGTGGGGGGGGTCCAGCTTCCTCATTCTACTTTTCCGGCGAGGCATCTGAATATACCGAAGTGATTGCGAGGCGGAAAACAACGTGGAATATATATTTACAGTACCCAATCAATAAACGCGATCGATATTTGGAATGGCGATCAGGAATTGGAATAATCTTTTTGGAGAACATCTGATGTGAGGTAAGGAATCTATTTGACCAGTATTGGGGTAATCGGAGCTGTTTTTACAGATATATCAACGTGTCCCGTATGTGTGTATGTGTGTGTGTGTGTGTGTGTGTGTGTGTGTGTGTGTGTGTGTGTGTGTGTGTGTGTGTGTGTGTGTGTGTGTGTGTGTGTGTGTGTGTGTGTGCGCGATCAGGAAATGAGAGAATATATTTCTCAGCCCGCTTCTATAGCGTGCATAAGTACACATAATATCGATAATCTAGCGTTTATTTGATTATTTATTTGATTATCGATATTACACTGAAACTTTCAAGAAAACAATGTTGACTGCAAACAAGTCATTGATAAGCGACGGGCAGATTAGACACATAGCCATAATTGAACCCATAGATTATGCGTTCACAACGCTATATCATTGAAGTGGGTGCTGGCATCCAACCCCGTTTTACCATGTTAATGGCCGGCACTGAAAGTATTAAGAATAGAATCTCTTCATTTGCCAAGTACATTCTTGCATATAACAGGAATCTATGCTCTGCATTTAACCCGTCCTAACTATTTAGAGCAGTGGGCATTCATAGTCCAGGGACCAACTGCAATTCTAATGCCAGCACCTGCACGTCACACAGAAAGATGATTTTCTACTTAAATGATCTTCAAGCAAGCGTTGTGTGTCTGAATACAAGATGTCTCTTGCAGCCCAATGCTTCACAAGCCTAGAAAACAAAGACGCTTGCTAAGCTAGCGGATGGGATTTTTTGCAGTGTGTAGCCTCAAGTATCGTAATCTCCTCACCTCGTTAAAACACAAAACACATACGTTCCTTTCCCCCGCCTCAATCCCACAAAACCCACGTCTTAACATCCGTTAGTAAGCTTAAGCCCACTCTAAGCTGTTATGCGGGCCGAAACAGAATTGATAATTAAAAAGAAAAGCGCCAGCGATTAATTTTTGACAGCGTTGCGCTTTAAGGCGGCGGTCCCAGAGCGCCCGGCTCTCTCGGCTCGCTGACGTGAGAACCCTGGTGAATCGAAGACTTGGCTCATGGGGCTCCTTCTCCCTCTCCCTCCCTCCCTCCCTCCCTCCCTCTCTCCCTCCCTCGGCCTCGCTTTTAATGCCTACCTGAGGGAAGGAGATGGAGGGAGAGAGAGAGCGGGAGAGATTCTCTCTGCGTCAATACTTCCTTTCTCTCCAGCTGAGAAAACACTGGCTCTGTACTCTTAACCAATCGAAACATAACGCTTCTCTCCCTCTCTCTCTCCCCCTCCCTCTGTCTCTCTCTCTCTCGTTCTGTCTTAACTAACTTAATGAGAAAAGAAAGTGCTCCTGTCTTGTCAGAACTAAACACATAGCCGTTTGATCTCCTCTCGTCTTTTTACGGCGGGCTTTTGGTTATAGCATCGATTCCTTCTTTAAGACATAGTGAGGACTTTGTCCCACGTTAAGTATGCATTGGTACTATTACAGGATTAAAGAAACTTAATTTGTTGAAGGGTCTCTGCTGCGATATCCTGTTGGCACACGTAAGAGAAAAGATGTCCGTGGATAAACTGAGCACTTGAAACAGTTTGTAAGGATAAGAGGGCTAGGCTTAGGTTTTACACTTAAAACAAAATAAAATAATCCATCCTAGAGCGGAATACACGGTAACACTTTGCGGGGCACGATAATAATGATTACATATAGATACAAATGATTAAATATAGATAATAATGATTAAATATAGATACTAATGAGCAACTATGTGAACAAATCATTGTTTGAACAGTTACACAAGACTCAGGTCTGATGACTCGCAAATCCCCATTTTCTACCTGCTTACCTGTATAAAGTTAACATAATTGTTAACATAATATTTTATCATTAGGTCCTAGGTACTTAATAATTATTTGTGTTCCCAAAAGTAAGGTATTTCATAATCATTCATGTTCTGTTAATGATCTTGAAGAGGTCAATTAATATTTGAGAAAATTAACAATTCTTTCTGAGGTAAAAAAAAAAATACAGAGAACCAACCAAGACGGTACGTTTGACATCATCAAGAGAAATGGGGGTGAATGAATAATGTATATTGTACGGTTTTCCTTTAAATAGTAAACTAAACAGTGCCGTTTTTCTCCATAGAGTTTGCAGCCAAAGTACTTCTCTTTTTCTGATCACAACTTCAATTTCACAAAGCTACGAGACTCACATGGATTAAAGACATGGTAAGCTTTCATAATATTTTTTACATTGAGAATAGTAAGTCAGAAAGCCCCAATCCAGGATTTTTGGCAAGGTCAATACTGAACTGATTCTTGAAGTCCTGATGAAAAATAATCTCTTTTCTGATTCTTCCATAACTCATTATGCAGGTCAACATATAAATAATTTTAAGCTGAGCTCAGAAGCACTTGATTTATTTATGTATTTGCCAGATTCTAACACAAGCTCAGAAACCTGAAATATGAAATATGAATCAAATGCTTCTCAGTTTTCCCCCATGGCCAGGTTTGGCCAGCAGGTCAAAACTATAGAAATACAGACCTGTTCAAAGACATGAGCAGAGAAGAAGAGTGAGAGGGAATGAAAGAGAGGAAGAGCTAAAGAGACAGAGAGAGAGAGAAAGAAAGAAAGAAAGAAAGAAAGAAAGAAAGAAAGAAAGAAAGAAAGAAAGAAAGAAAGAAAGAAAGAAAGAAAGAAAGAAAGAAAGAAAGAAAGAAAGAAAGAAAGAAAGAAAGAAAGAAAGAAAGAAAGAGAGGAAGAGCTAGAGGAAGAGCGAGAGATAATGAAAGAGAGGAAGAGCTAGAGGGATTCAAGATTCAAGATTCAAGAGTTTTAATTGTCACGGCATACAGGTATACAATGAAATGCGGCTGGTCTTGCCCGCGACGATGTGCAATACAGTGGTACAACATATAATAGAATCCAATAAAATACAGTGGTACAACATATTAATAGAATCCAATAAAACAGTGCAATAAACAGGTACATGGTGTGCCATCTCGGTATCTGTACATTAGTATTTACAGAGCATATAGGACATGCTAGTTAGCTTTAGTAGTGCAATACACTGTTCCTGATGTTATACTATTTTAAGTGGCCTTTCCTCTGGCCATAAGTGTGCGTGTGTGCGGCATGAGTGTTAAAGTGGCTGCTAGTGTGTGAGCGTGCTCAGCGTGCGTGTCGTGTATGTACTTGTGTGTGGATAGTTCAGTTTCTGTGTCTCTCGATGTTCATTGTTCAAGGCTCTGATGGCCTGGGGGAAGAAGCTTAGCCTAAGCCTCTCCGTCTTAGTCTCTAGAATTCGCAGGCGTCTGCCTGACCTCAGCAGCTGGAACAGGCTGTTATTGGGGTGGTGGGGGTCTTTCATTATCCTGCAGGCTCTGGATTTGCACCTCTTGTTGTATAGAGCCTGCAGGGGAGGTAGCGCAATACCCGTGGTACGCTCGGCTGAGCGCACCACACTCTGTAGGGCCTTCTTGTCCTGTGCCGTGCTGTTCCCATACCAGGCAGTGATGTTTCCGGTCAAGATGCTCTCTACAGCTCCTGAGTAGAAGGACTGAAGTATCTTCCCCGATACTCTGAACTTCCTTAACTGTCTCAGGTGGTAGAGGCGCTGCTTCGCTTTCTTTACTACTGTGCCTATGTGTGTTGACCATGTCAGGTCCTCTGAGATGTGGACCCCCAGGTACTTGAAGCTGCTCACCCTGTCCACGGTAGCCCCGTTAATCCTCAGTGGTGTGTGTGTCTCCCGCTGTCCTCTCCTATAATCCACGATCAGCTCCTTGGTTTTACCAATGTTCAGGAGCAGGCTGTTGTCCTGGCACCAACGTTCCAGTACCTCAACCTCCTCCCGGTAGGCCTTCTCGTCGTTGTCCGAGATCAGCCCCACCACCACCGTGTCGTCGGCGAACTTCACAATGGAGTTGGAGCTGAACTTGGCCACACAGTCGTGTGTGTAGAGTGAGTACAGCAGGGGGCTTAGAACACAGCCCTGGGGGGACCCGATGCTCAGGGTGATGGTGTTGGAGGTCTGACCCCCCACCCTGACCGCCTGGGGTCTTTCACTCAGAAAGTCCAGTACCCAGGCGCTCAGGGCGGAGCTCAGGCCTAGCTCGATCAGCTTGTCCACCAGTCTGGGAGACAGAGAGAAAGAGAGAGGAAGAAGTAGAGGGAGACAGAGAGAAATAAAGAGAAGACTAGTGAAGAGTGAAGTGGAGGAAAGTGAAAGAAGAGGAATCAGAGACTCTAAAGTCAGAGGCTACGTTCAGCCCAAAATATTTCTTTGCCCTGTCCTGTGGTAGAATCAGGTGTGTTTTTTCACGAACAGTTTGGGGCTTTTCAGATCAGATTTGGGCCACTTTCACATCTGGTCCTGAATCAGATTGTGGTCAGATCTTTTGCAATGCGACGTCAGTCTGAACAGATTGACATTTTGTCACACTTTTTTCTTTTCTTCTTCTCTATTGTTCATTTGCGCATCATGTGGGTCAGTTCAGGAGCATGACCAGTTCACACTGGAATCTGACATTGGACACATTTAAAACAGAATGTGAACAGCCAAACAAAAGAGGGATAAAAAAAAGGATCTGAGCAATACATCAGAATTGAGCACTAAGGCATGCAGTGCGAATGTAGCCAGAGAGAGGAAGAGAAAGAAGGAGAGCAGGACAGAGAGAGAGAGAGAGAGAGAGAGAGAGAGAGAGAGAGAGAGAGAGAGAGAGAGAGAGAGAGAGAGAGAGAGAGAGAGAGAGAGAGAGAGAGAGAGAGAGAGAGAGAGAGAGAGAGAGAGAGAGAGAGCCTTCGCTTGGCTGCTCCTGTCAGATCGATGGGTGAATCTGGTCATGCTGGGAGTCCAGAAGGAACGCTGAGAGACACAACGCCAAACACACACACATACACAAGCACACACACACACACACACAGACACACACACACGCACACACACGCACACACACACACACACATGCATGCCTACACACAAATACGCAAACGTAGACACTCACAAGCATAGAGGGACAGATGATGGCCATAATATACAGACATATGCATGCATGCACACGCACACACATTTGCAGCTACGCATGCAGTCAGATACAGAAATATTCACCCGTCATGTGCATACAGACATTAACACACACACACACACACACACACACACACACACACACACACACACACACACACACACACACACACACACACACACAGGTGGGGCTGATCTCGGACAACAACGAGAAGGCCTACCGGGAGGAGGTGGAGGTACTGGAACGCTGGTGCCAGGACAACAGCCTGCTCCTGAACATTGGCAAAACCAAGGAACTGATCGTGGATTATAGGAGAGGACAGCAGGGGACACACACACCACTGATGATAAACGGGGCTACCGTGGACAGGGTGAGCAGCTTCAAGTACCTGGGGGTCCACATCTCAGAGGACCTGACATGGTCAACACACATAAGCACAGTAGTAAATAAGGCGAAACAGCGTCTCTACCACCTGAGACAGTTAAGGAAGTTCAGAGTATCGGGGAAGATACTCCAGTCCTTCTACTCAGGAGCTGTAGAGAGCATCCTGACCGGAAACATCACTGCCTGGTATGGAAACAGCACGGCACAGGACAAGAAGGCCCTACAGAAAGTGGTGCGCTCAGCCGAGCGTACCACGGGTATTGCACTACCCCCCCTGCAGGTTCTATACAACAAGAGGTGCAAATCCAGAGCCTGCAGGATAATGAAAGACCCTCACCACCCCAATAACAGCCTGTTTCAGCTGCTGAGGTCAGGCAGACGCCTGCAAATCTCAGCTACTAGGACAGAGCGGTTTAGGCTCAGCTTCTTCCCCCAGGCCATCAGAGCCATGAACAATGTACATTGAGTGCTCAGAACATTGAACTGTCCACACACAAGCACACATGAACACACACACGACACGCACACTGTGCACGCTCACACACGAGCAGCCACTTAACACTTTAGCATGAGCGGGCACACACTCAGGCCGCACGCACCCTCACTTATTGCCAAAAGGAAAGGCCACTTTAAATTAGTATTAGCAACAGTAACAGTGTATTGCACTACTATTACTACTACTGTTAACTGCCAACTGTTACCCGTCATTGCACAAATTTATTGTTACCTGCTACCTGTTATTGCACAATTTTATTGCACACATTTTTTGTATTGGATTCTATTATATGTTATATGTTGTACCAATTGCACATCGTTGTGGGCAAGACCACCCGCATTTCATTGTATATCCGTATGCCGTGACAAATAAAACTCTTGACTTGACTTGACTTGACACACACACAAGCACGCATGCACACACACACACACACACACACACACACACACACACACACACACACACACACACTCACACACACACACACACACACACACACACACACACACACACACACACACACACACACACACACACACACACACACACACACCTGTACATGCACGTTAACACACACACACACACCTGTACAGTACATGCTACTGCGGATGGAAATAACTGGGGTAATCTGCAGTTCACTAAAGGTCTGCTTCCTGCTGCGATGCCACCGAGGTCTCAAGACACAGAACAAAGGCTTTTATGCCTGATTATCAAATGTCCTCCTCCTCGCAACAGAATGACAGGATTAAGGTTGAAGATGGGTGAAGTGCCCCTTTAACATAACGTACCCTCCTTACTTCCTCCAGGCGCCACGTGTCCTGTTTGTATCTGGTAAATGGACTGCTGTTATATACTGTAGTGCTTTTATCCAAAGCGCTTTACAACTTATGCCTCTCATTCACACATTCACACACTGACGGCGGAGGCGACCATGCAAGGTGCCAACCTGCTCATCGGGAGCAGTTAGGGGGTCAGGCACTTCCACGAGTTGCCGGGAGGAGCCGGAATCGAACCAGGAATCTTCTGATTACCAGACGACCACTTTACCTCCTGAGCCACTGTCGCTCCACCACATCTCAGTATCTCAGTACACTCACTGAAACACTCTGAAATGTTTCTATGGTACGTTGTCTGGCATGGGTCTAAGGCATTGTTAACCACACACATTCATACAAACCTACCAATATACAGTATTTTTGACAGTGTTATTTTTCTGCCTACCGTACAGGAACATGATTCTAACATAGGCAGTAGTTCTGCAGTTATATTGATTCCCGTACACACACACACACACACACACGCACGCACGCACGCACGCACGCACGCACGCACACACACACGCACACACACACACACACACACACACACGCGCACACACACACACACACACACACACACACACACACACACACGCACGCACACACACACACACACACACACACACACACAGACCCTCGAAGAGTAGTTCAAGATTTAATATTCATGTTCCTTTATCATTCTGTTACTCCTTTTATCAAGAACCCTGTGTAAATCAATATGAAATCAAATAAAATAAATCTATTGTTTGGGCTTTTGTGTAAGGGCTGTCCTTGTATATATTATTTGGATTAAAGGGGCACTTCACCAAAAAGATGCGATTATGTGCAAAATAAATCAGCATTGTTTTTGGTGAAGTGGCCCTTTAAGGGTTAGTCTTTGGGGGCCATGATGATGACTCAGATGATGAAAGCATGTCTGGTGGCGTGTACCGGTACTATTGCTATTGTCACACATTATCCCTGTCCTCTATTGTCACTCTTATCAGCGTTCCATCTTAATGAAACGATTACGGAACCTTAAATTTGAGACCGCTTCCCCCGATGACACCACAGAGCCCTTAGTCATGCCTTATTGGCTGAGAGCAGGGGAAACATGGAGTCATCGCCGTGCCAACGAGAGAGACGTGAGCTCGCTACTCCGTAACTGGGAGAAAGAGGTCGGAACGTTTACGTCAACGAGGGCTTCATGCTCCATTTGAAAAACGTGATCAATATGTGTTTGATGTCTTGAACAAGTGGCGGCATCGCTGTGTATGTTTCATGATTCTGCACTTAACCGCAGCGGTTTGTACACTGGAGGGCACGGCGATTGATCACATTTTGAAATGAAGTGCTGTTTGATAAATATTTTATATCGTTGTGCGTCAATAAATTACTTCTTAATACGGAGTCTTTTGAAGTTGATGCGCAGCGAGGGGAAACTCATTTTCGACATAAATATGTGTCTGCGTCGCTATCGATGGGTTGCTTATGAGAAGGCGATGTGAGATGAATTGGTTTTGCTACCTAACATCCGCCTTGATGTCAAAGGCCCTCTTTTTTTTTTTTTATAATCACATCTCAGATGATTGGCGGGGGGCTGGGTCACGGCGCTGACGGGAGAGTAAATTGTTGATATGTTGCCGTGCGGGGGGGAAAACCTCATAACTCCAACTCTTATCTTTTTCTTACCGACGTTGAATGTTTGCACAGTCCATGTGTGTTGTGTTGAGTAACTAAATATCATCCGAAAACACGTTCCCAAACACCTCTGCAATTTCCAGAAACACGCAGTTGTTAATCTGAAAAATAAAACAGTTCTATTCCTAATTCCTGAAAAGGTGAACGGTTGTGAGAGAGAGATGCAAGGTTTTCCTCCGACCGCTTTAAATGGGCCTGGGCTGGGCTGCATTCTTTCTGTCTATTAAGGCAGAAAGCACAGTAGAAGAGGGCCGTGGCGTGCGGGGCGTGACTAGGCCAATCATTGACTAGTTAAGACTGAGATTGTTGCCTGTCGTCAGATCAATACTCTAGGTGCTAGAAGGGGAGACTCTGGCTGGCTAATATAGAACCATACGGTTTGGCACAGGAAGGTAAACAGACAGTAAGGGAAGGGAGGGGGGCAGGATGAGGGGACGCAAGACTGTCTGTAGCTGAGGGGTACAATTCCCTGACTGTATTGTTAGATATGATATTTAATACCACTACCTCATGTACTTTAACTTCTGGCCACCCAGTACAAGATATAAGTATGATGAACACTTTCCCACCTGATGAAACGAACCAACACAAATGTACCAAATCGAATATTTAATACAGCAAAGGGTGTATACAACATTCACTTAATTACATTTATGATTTGAAATATTGGATATGCACTTTTATGGCAAATGAGTATTCGTAGGTAAATCAACATTGAATGTCCAATCTCTGGTTGCGCAGGGAGTAAGTATACAACCTGGAATATTTAGGAAACGATAGCGATGGTACTTAAATGATTATAGCTGGATACACTAAGGGGGGGGGGGGGGGGTCCCGCTGGTTGTAAGACAGTAGGAGGGGGGGGTTAGAGAAGCCGCTGGCGGTATCCCATCTGGCCGACGGTGTCTTGGGAGAATCCAAAGTCTTAGACACAGTGCCCACAGAACCTCGGGCAGCAGACGAATACAGCTGGACCCTCTGTGGAACGGTATCTGCCGGTCCACAACGGAGAGACGTGGTGCGACCTCACGTGTAGAGCGCCGCCTCACCTGGAGTCCTCTCCGGGGGGTAATTCCAACACTCGACAGTGTTGGCCTTTATCCATGGAATAATCAAAGCACACAAAGCATAATCCAAGAGCCGTGGAAGGCTCGCCGTCGTCGGGTAGAGTAATCCAATATACAGGTCCAGTCGCTCTTGACCCGGAGCTCCTCGGATGCAATCACCACTAGGGGTCTGACCAGCCTGGATAAGCGTCCAGATAACGTCAGGAACGATGGGGGTACTGATAACTGTAGAACTCGAACCGAACGATGCACCATACATAAATAGACTATTATTAGCTTAATAGAATACGTCCAACTCGACGGTATGGTGCCAAACTATGACCATTCAACTATTAATCTACACGATATCTCAATGCCTATTCTGGGCCAAGTAGGCCCTACTACACCGCACGTGCTTCGTGGGGAGGCTTTTGCGTCTGTCACTCTGTTGGAGGGTAAAGAACTGGACTAAAAGAAAGTTCTACTTTACGAGCGCCATATATATATGCGCTATGAACAAATAGTACCACACGTATTTTGCCCGACATATTACTGCGCGGAACCGGGGGTTTGCCTCGACATGTTAGGCGGCACGATTGAACTTGGACCTAGGGGTATGGCAACCTGGCGCCAGGTTCTCGTCCAATGGTAGAATGAAACTATTATGGGCTGTTTAGTAGAAACGGGGATATTCAATGCATATTGTACAAGGAATATACAGGGGATATCAAACGATATACAAATACAATTAAATATATATATATAAATAAATATACATATTCGGTTTAATCTGATCCTTCACAACAGCCGCTCCCTAATTAGTCCCACCTAATTAGCTAAGCAGAGACAGATTAACCGCACTGTCTTCCACTCAAGGTCCGCTGTAAGGTCAGTCAACTCACAAAGTCATAGGGTCATGGTCATCATCGATAGTATCTGGGAGTCGGGGCAGTTCTATGAGCCTCGCCACGGGCCGTGTGTAGGTGCGCCCTTGGACGAGTACTTCAGCTGCTCGGACCTTGCCATCGGCACCGGTGATCACTTTGCTTACGCGGCCAGCCGGCCACATAGCTCTGGGGAGTGACTGGTCAACTATCATGATGACTGTTCCTTCTGTCAAGTTGTCTCTCTCTTTTACCCACTTCTGGCGGGTCTGTAGAGACGGTAGGTAGTGAAGTAGGAAGCTGCTCCAAAACTTGTCAGCTAGTACTTGGCTGTACCTCCACTGTCTTCGGCCGTTCGCTTCTTCGGGCCTGTACATTGTCTGGGGTAGCGCGGGGTCCAGCCGCCCCATTAGGAGTGTGTTGGGGGTGACTGGGTCGACATCTGCCACATCACTGGAGACGTAACCGAGGGGCTTTGAGTTCAATACTCCCTCGATCTCCGTGAGGACTGTCATTAGGACTTCCTCTGCCACAGTCTGGGCTCCGAGTACGGCATACAGGGCTGTCTTTATAGAACGTACTTCTCGTTCCCAGGTTCCACCGAAGTGGGGTGCGTTCGGGGGATTAAACTGGAAGTCAATCTGGGCTGGAGCGAGGTGGGTCTTAAGTTCTGGGCCCATAGCTTGGAAGCTCTCTCTCAGCTCTCTTTCTCCGCCTTTGAAGTTGGTCCCGTGATCAGACAACAATGTAGACGGTTGTCCTTTCCGTGATATGAATCTCCGGAAGGCCATAAGGAATGAGTCTGTGCTCATGGTCGGAAGGAGCTCGATATGTATCGCTCTGGTGGTCATGCATTTGAATACAATACCCCACCGCTTCTCGGTGCCTCTTCCTCTCTTTATATACAACGGGCCAAAACAGTCCATGCCTGTGGAGTGGAATGGCTTGTCGCCGATTCGGAGGCGACAGGGGGGTAGGTCAGCCATCCGTGGTATGCTGGGCTGCGCGCGCCACTTACGGCAGTCTAGACAGGTTCGCTGGAAGCGCTGTACTGCTTCTCTGCCTTGCAATATCCAATAACGACGTCTGATCTCCGCGAAGACTCTCTCTGCTCCGGCGTGGTGCACATCCTCGTCGTATTTCTTTATGATCAGCTCTGTGACCTCGTGTCGGCTGTTCAAGACGATCGGGTGCTTAATGTCATCTGGTAGATCGGGGGCTCTCCGCAGGCGACCACCCACTCTGATGAGATTATGTGCGTCACTCTCTGGTGCCAGGTGAATCAGTCTGCTGTCTGATGGGACGGGGTTTCCTCCCTGTAGACAGTCTAGCTCATCGGGGAACGAGTCTCTCTGGGCTCGTTGTAGTAGAAGAAGTTCTGCTTCTTCGTAGTCAGCTGCTGACATGTCAGTGGTGGACTGAATCTCTGGGTGGTGCCGCAGGAATGTTCTTTGTTGCGCACTCTCTAGGGTAATGCAGTCATCTATGTTCGGGTCTGTGGAGGCGACAGTGCTCAGTCCACAGAACATAGGCTTCTTGTTCTCAGCCTCCTCGCTACTTGCTTTCCTTCGGGGTGGGCGTAGGCCAATCTCCTTCCGGGAGCTGGAGGAATGCTGGTCCGTCACTGTAGATGTTGCGACGGGTTAGGTCATCCAGGGACATTCCCCGGGTGATGACGTCAGCTGGGTTGTGTTTGGTATCCACATACCTCCAGCTTGCTTCTTCCGTTAATTCTTGAATCTCGGTGACTCTGACTCCCACGAAGACTTTGTATCTGCATGAATCAGACTTAATCCATGTGAGTACTGTCGTGGAATCTGACCACAAGATTGTTCTATGCACCGGAATGGTGAGTTCACGTTGGATTAACGTGGCTAGATGCGCTCCTGCGAGGGCTGCGCAGAGCTCTAGACGTGGGATAGATTGTTGCTTACGTGGGGCTATCCTTGAGCGGGCCAGTATGAAAGCAGTGTGTATCTCTCCTCCCATCTCTTGGGCACGCAAATAAGCAACCGATCCGTAGGCTACTTCGGAGGCATCGCTGAAGACGTGTAGCTCAATCTCGCATGTCTCTGGCCTCACTGTGGATGGGAAGTAGCTGCGGCGTATATTGACACCTGGGAGTGAGCGGAGTTCCGTCTCCCACTCTCTCCATGTTGAGGCAAGGTGTGCGGGTATTGGGTCGTCCCAGCCCTGGTCCTTGTCCCATAGTGCTCGTACAATCATCTTTGCCCTGGTGGTGTAGGGTAGAATACATCCCAGCGGGTCATATTGTCTGGCGAGTGTTCTGTACACACTCCGTCTGGTGGTCGGTATCGCCGCCGACCTTCCTTGCTCTGGAGCCAAGGGTTTGTGTCTATAGTGGAGCGAGTCTGTTTTGAAGCGCCAGACTAATCCTAGTGTCATTTCTTGGGCTTCTCCTGGGATTGTCGCCATCCAGGTCTCGCTGCTGGCAGCCTTGTCTGCGGAGGAGAGGCTGCGCAATACGTGCAGGTCACTGCTGGCCCACTGCCTGAGATCAAAGCCTCCTTTGATTAGGGAGGCGCGTAACTTGATTAGGAGAGCCTCGGCTTCTTCTTGAGTCGAGACGCTTTGTAGACAGTTGTCTACGTAGAAACTGTTCTTCACACTGTGTTGGACCTCTTCATCTGCTGCTGGGTCCTCTGTGACGTGTTTCTGTAGTGCAAATGTAGCACAGCACGGGCTGCATGTGGTTCCGAAGGGGAGTACTTCCCACTGGTAGATGGATGGGTTCTCATCTCCGGTCTTCTCTCTCCATAGGAACCGTAGCAGAGGCTTGTCCTCCTCTACTAGTCTCACTTGCAAGAACATCCCTTTGATATCCCCGCTTATAGCCACCTTGTCCTGGCGGAAGCGCAGTAGCACGCCTAGTAGGGAGGGGCCGAGTGTGGGGCCGGGCAAGAGCTCTTTATTCAGATTTTGGGATCCGATCTGGTAGCTGCAGTTAAACACAATGCGATCCTTGCCATTGTGATGGACCTTGTGATGCGGCACGTACCATGATTCGGTCGTCTGATCGGCCTCTTTAATGTCAATCTTTGTTACGTGTCCCGCTGTGATTAGCTTCTCAATCTCAGCTCGGTACACACTCTGTTGAGCGGGGTCTTTGGCTAGGCGCCGCTCTGTGTTCAGTAGATAGCGCTCCGTGGCGTCTTTCTTTGCGTGAAAGGGGGGCATTCCCTCTCGCCTCAGGAGTGGAGTTGCGTATCTCATCACTCCGCCGACTGTGACTCTCTTTGTCCCCTGCTCGAGTAGGTGGATGGCGTAAATGTCTTCTTTAGAGCGAATGTCTTTCTTTTCGTTCTTAAAGGGCATTGTCTCTAGGGTCCATAGCCTCTCGACATGCTGCAGGAGAGTGGTGTCTTCTTCTGTCGTTCTGGAGTGGAAGCAGCTAGTGGCTGCGGTTCGATTGAGAGATTTAGCGAGGGGGCCTTGTAATGTCCATCCTAGGCGGGTCTCGACTGCTGCAGGACAGCCTCGGGGACCTGTATGGACCCGGTCAATCGGGACTATGAGTTCTGCATGGTCGGAGCCTATCAACAGGGTCGGGGTAGCGCCGTCTATGAGCGGGATAGGTAATTGGCGCAGGTGCACATATTTATCCATCAACTTGGTGACAGGGTAGGTGTACTGCGAGAGTCCTATTTCTTGGCTGGTGAAAGCATTTGTGATCTTGTACCGTCGCTCTGGCTGCCCGTTGGCTGCGATAGTGAAGGAGACATTCTCACCCTTTATCGTCTTTAAATCTCTTCTTATTGTCCGAATCGTCATTTTGTTCTTGCTCCCCCGCAGTCCCAGCTGAGTCGCAGCGGAGGCGAGCAGAAGGGTCTTCTCTGACCCGTCATCAAGGACGGCGTAAGTGTCCATGACTTTATCCTGGTAGCTCAATGTCACACGGACTACCTTTTTTTTTTTTTATATTTTTTTTATTATTGCAAAACAAAAAATTATTAAAAGTCAGTACTCAACACACAATGCATAATGAAACTTTCAGTAAAGGTGGTTATAATATATGCAAGTACAGAAACAGGATAAAACAAAAATAGTCGTTTTAGCCGTATACAGTGTATATCCAGCGAAATTACAATTATATAAATGTTAGTATATAATATACCCCTAATACCTATTTTCTAAAACCCTACACACATATGCTCCAGCTCAAACCCCCCCCTCCCGGACCCCCTCTTGGATAGTACCTCCATTATCCCTCACTCCTAACCAGACACCACCATTATAAGCTAGCTTTTATTCTCTCCACCACTTCTAACCACATTGACATTTTGGATTCATTGAGCCCCAGAATTCTTGCTGTAGATATTTCTTGATATATCACATCAAGATATGTAAGAAACCACACTTTTCGGCAAATTTTTTCCGGTTGAAACCAACGTGATGCGATCAGTTTTTTAGCTACTGTGATACCCGATAAAACAAATCTTTTTAGTTGTGGATTCACTGCAAACTCAAAAACATCATTCAATAGTAATACCGCGGGGTGTACAGGTATATTCCAAAATACTAGTGTTGATAATTGTTGGGACACATCTTTCCAGAATGCCTTAACTGGTGGGCAGTCCCAATACATGTGCATAAATGTTCCTTCGTCCCCATTTGTACATTGGGAGCATTTGGAGTCTTGTATAAGCCCCATTTTGCACAGCCTTATAGGAGTCAAGTATGTCCTGTGAATATAGTTCAGATTGATTTGTTGATGATCCGGGTTCCTTGATGTAAGTCGGACATTTGCCCAGGCTCCTTGCCAATCAAAGTCATATTCCAGGTCTGGTATATCCCTCCTCCAGACAGTGTCTATTTGAAGGGTTTCATACGAGGACGTTAGTAATTGATAATAAAAACTTGATACAAAACCTCCCAATGTATCTCTTTCATAGAAAAATTTGTGGTATCTGTGGTGTTCAATTGGTACGAGTAATGGAACACCGTGAGATCTCATACAAAGTCGTAACTGTATGTAAAAAAGCCATGTGGACTCGGTGAGGTTAAACTTTATGCATATTTCGACATAACTACAGAGGCCCTTGTTATTAAAAATATCCCCTAATGAGTGTATGCCTTTCTCTTCCCATATAGGGAATCTTATAGGTCGTTTTCCCATTAAGAGTGCATTGTTATTGAATATGGGAGTGTGATTATGCCATTCTTGAGGGTTAGGATATTTCTTTTGTGTTTCCCGCCATGTTCTGATTGCATGGGTAATTATTGGGCCAAATTCTCGCTCACAATGCTTGATTGAAAGTTTAGTGTGTGCTATGTCTTTCAGTCTCTGTGGGGCTACCATGTTTTCTTCTAATTCTCTCCAAGATACCAAAGCCTGGGGGTCAAACCATATCTTCACTGGTCTTAATGTGAAGGCCTTAAAATATTGTAAAAAATCTGGGACTGCCATGCCACCGTCTGCTTTATTTCTCTGTGCGGTGGATCTTTTTATGCGAGGTGGTTTGTTATTCCAAATAAATTTGTATGTGGAGGTTTGTAATCTTTTCCAGTAGCCCTCTGGAGGAGGTAACGGAAGCATTGAGCTGAAGAAATTGATTCTTGGTAATACATCCATCTTAACTATTGATACCCTTGCCTGTACTGAGTTTTTAAGTTTTGCCCACCTGTCCAGGTCGTCTTTGATTTTGTTCTGTATTTTTGTGTAATTGTGCTTCACCGTTTGTCTTATGGTGGGAAATATTTCCACACCCAAGCATCTGAAATGTTTGACCATGGGTATCGCACCTGGGAGGGTTGTGTCTTTTTTTGCACTGGTGTTAAGAGGAAGAAAAGCAGACTTAGGCCAATTTATTTTAAATCCCGATAAATCACCAAAGTTTTCTATCAACTTGAGTATATGCGGCAATGTGTTGTTGGGGTTTTGCATGAACAATATTACGTCGTCCGCATATAAACTAATTTTAAGATGTGTGCCCTTGATTACTATTGGTTCTATGTGTTGGGATTGTCTTATAAATTGTGCTAAAGGTTCTAATGATAGATCGAATAGTCCGGGACTAAGAGGGCAACCCTGTCTGGCTGAGCGTGATACCGGAAAGATATCGGAGATGAATGTGCCTGTTGTAATCCTGGCCGATGGGTCCTTGTATAGTACTTTAATCATATCAATGAATCCTTTTCCTAACCCCATCCTTTCTAATACTGCCCATAGAAACGACCATTCCAACCTGTCAAATGCTTTCATAGCATCCAGGGATAGTATCGCCTTAGGTGTGGTGTCCTCTTTGTCTGCATCTAGTACGTGCAGTATTCGCCTTATGTTATCATTGATCAGGCGACCTTTTATGAAGCCTGTTTGGTCCGGATGAACTAAAGACGTCATATGCTTTTGCAATCTGATGGCTAATATCTTAGAGTACAGTTTGACATCGGTTCCGAGGAGGCTTAAAGGACGGTAACTACCGCACTCAGTGGGGTCTTTGTCTTTTTTGTGAAGAACTGAAATGAGTGCGGTATTTTGGTGTTTATGGAAGCTTCCCTCTTTGACTGAGTACAAGATCATATTTAGTAATAAGGGTCCAAATATGTCCCAGCAAGAAATGTACATTTCTGATGGGATACCGTCAATTCCCGGAGCCTTGCCGTTTTTCATTCCGGATATGGCCTTCTTGAGTTCTTCTAATGTGATCGGTACTTCTAACTGTTTAGCGTCGTCCTCCGTAAGTTTAGGGAGAGTAATTTGATTAAGATATGTGTCTAATTTGTCTTGATCAAAGGTCGTTTCTGAATTATATAAATCGGAGTAGAATTCTTTGAATGTATCGTTTATTATTTTGGGTTCTGTTACTAGAGCTTGTTGTTTCCTAATGGCAGTTATATCTGCAAATTTTGCATTAATTCTTAGTCGCATGGCTAATAGGTGACTAGGTTTAGAGCCTTGGAAGTACTGCTGTTGTCTTGTGCTGCGTATTTGCAATTCCGATTTTTGTCTGTATATTGCTTTGATCTCTGTCTTTAGAATGTTTACTTGGTTTTCTAGTCTAGTAGAGTTGTTGTATTTTAAAGAATTAAAAAGCGTTGAGTAAAGCGTTTCCATTTCAGATAGTTTTGTGTTTTGATTTTTGCGCAATATGGAGGAAAATCTATCAGAGAAATCCTTAATCATAGTCTTTACCGACATCCATAATATTCTGGGATCTTGCACCGAGTTAGCATTATCCCGTAGGAATATTGTGAGAGCTTCTTTAATTTGTGTAATGAATTCATTGTTGTTAAGCAGCATAGAATTAAAACGCCATCTTGGGGCCCGGGAAGATAGTGTACCAAATGTTGCTTTCAGGATTAAGTAGCAGTGATCTGATAGCGCATTGGGTGTCATTTCCACTTCATATTTATCAAATATTCTCGGGGATGCAAAGACGTAATCAATTCTGGATAGTGTGTTGTGTCTCGACGAACGACAGGAGTACTTGCGGGTCATGGGGTTAAGTGAACGCCATAAATCAGTTACCCCTGTTGATTTCGACCAATCTTTTAATGCTTTAGATGAATTTTTTTGTTCGCTGGAAAAGGTAAGGTAAGTTTTGTCCATCCTTGGGTTTCAAATGGCATTAAAATCCGCACCTATTATATATGAGTATTCGGGATGGTTTAACATTTCTCCGGTTAGTGAAGTGAAGAAACCCACTTCGTACAAATTTGGGGCATATACCGCTGCCAATGCAATTTTCCTGTTATTGTGTATAATCCTAGCTATAGTTATGCGCCCCTCAGCATCCGACCATACCCCTTTCAATTCGATATTTAATTTGCATCTGACGACTATGGCTACCCCTCTAGTTCTCGTAACAAAAGAAGAGTGACTAATATTATGGTATATGTTATCCGCTAACGTATTTATGTCTTCCTCTAAAATGTGCGTTTCGCTTAATAGAGCCACGTCCACATGTTCTTTTTTCATCAGTGTGAGCACGCTTTTGCGTTTGTGTTGTTTGTTTATCCCACCGGTGTTCCATACCATTATATTCAAACTAGCCATAATCTATGCATGTTTTTGTGTAGTTTTTGGTAATGTTTCTGGAGTGTGAAGCTACAATAGATGTACATCCAATTAATGAGGTCCCGTTGAGAGCTGAGCTTAAAAACATATATATATACAAATAAAAATCCCCTAATTTCCCCTCAACCAGAAAGTCGTACAGGCCTGTGTTCCAAGAACACATCCTCCGCGATTGACTTTCTCCCATAGTCCACCGGATTGCCCAAACTGAGCATTGTAATCTTAATCTACCTATGCTAATTGCCATAGGATCTAACATTTCCATTCTATTGCAATAGAATGTCGCTTTTGGTCTTGCACCTTCCCTTACTGTAATGAAGTGTTGTGATAAATGACAGAAAAAATAAAATAAAAAATAAAAAAAGAGAATAAACTTTTATCGACATATTCATTTGAACCCTCTACTAACGTGTGGAAAAAAGGAAAAAAGGAAAAGATTGTAGAGCAATATTGACACCTTAATGTGAAGAACATTGGAAAAGAACAATGTAAGTTAAAATATATTTTAAAAAAATATAGAGTAATGAGAAGAAAAAATTAAATAAAATAAAAATCAATGGAAAGATATGGATAAGGAATGAGAGATAGAATAATTATCAACGTGGAGAAGCCACTAGAATCGAATTAACAGATTAGATAAGATAGAAAAGCAGCGCCTTTTAGAGCTTCAATGTGCCTTCAATGGAGTGATTACTTAAATTGTTAGAATAACCTTGTAGTGTTCATACGTTTAAGTGTGGTTAATTTTTAAAATATTATTAAAGACTGATAGAACTTCATTTAATTTATTATCTGCTATGTGTATACACACCGGATGTTTATTGTTAGAGTTGTAGGCTTCGTTGTCATGGTGCCTTATATTCTAGAAGGTTGTAGAGTATACTAGTGCCTAGACTATTTTATGTTCCAGAATGATCTAAGAGACCCAGGGCATTTGAGCGATAAACCCAGAATATTCCAGATAGATCTTTTTGCAATGATATGTATTTGTCTCCTCAGAGACCAGAGTCTGAAATTATAATGTATTATGAATCGTACTATACACAGTACACATTGTTATAGACGGCTTGCATATCGTCTGCTACCTTGATGAACACAATAAAGTCATTCTAACACTGGTATACATTGAGAAAGAGGCTTATATGTTTCCGGCATTTTCGTCCTGCCTTGGGTTATTTGCTCCATTTCGATTCAGAAAATCCTCAGCTTCAATAGGTGTGTGTATACCTGACCTGCGACCGTCACTGCCCAAGAATGATAACAGCGCTGGGTATGATAGCCTTGGCTTGTAACCGGCTTTGAACAGCTTTTGCATCACTTCTTTGTATGGTAGACGTCGGATGATGGCATCTTTGCTCAAATCTTCGTAGATAAATATTGGTTTACCACCATAATTCAGATTCCCACGTTGGTTGCGAGCAAATTTGATGATGTCATCCCTTGTTGTAGTCTTCCGCAGGGTGACAATGATGACTCTTGGCCCGTTGATTCTTTGCCCCCGAGAGCCGATTCTGTAAACTTGGTCCACTTCTGGCACTTTGTTTGGATCGATGTTACTCAAAATCGTTGATAACACTGTTGGAAAGTTGGGATCTTCGCAGTTTACTGCTTCATCAAGCCCTACAATGCGGATGTTATTCCGCCTGTGGTAGCGTTGGGTTTCTAGTAGCCTCTCCGTCGCTTCGTTTTTAAGCCCTTGTATTTCCCTCCGATATTCTTCTTTCACTCTTTCCATCTCTTTTCCCATCTCTGTCATGCCACCTTCGTTCGCCTTGACTGCCTTTGTGATTTCTGTCACCGTATTCTCCACTGTCGTGATTCGCATGGACTGTAAAGCGCCCGCTCTCATAACCTCTTCGAATTTAGTATCGATGTGTTCAACGTGTGCTTTGAAAGCGACCATCTGTTCTTTTACGTGTGCTTTGAAAGCGACCATCTGTTCTTTTATCAGGATAGTCAGGGAGTTGAAGTCGGGTTGTGTAATTGAACTGCTTGTGTCAGTTGATGTTGTTGGAGCAGTGAGGGATCCGATGGATGTTTTTGCTATTATCTTCTCAAAATCGCCTGCTTTTTCCTTCACGGTATTTTTTTCTGATGTTCCTGTTATGTTGTCATCTATTGTCTCCCTCTCGGGGCCAGTTGTCTTTGGTCCCTGTGTATTCTCCTCTATATTCCCCGCGTCGGGGCTCACCAACGGATCTGCCACAGCGTCGCCTGTCATTTTCTTTGATCGTGTTTCAATCGGCGCCGTTAGATTTGCCGTTTCTTGTTTCTTTCCCGTCCTTTCCTTATCCTTAACCATGTTGTCTTTTGATATAGTTAGTAGAAGGTCTTATCAATACATACGATGTGGTCTAGTCTCTTTTGGTATTGTCCAAATAAGGTTTTTAAACGAAATTAACGATAACGGGAGCGGAGCTGTAACCAATTGCGTGCGCTACATATTGCAGCTAAACCGGAAGTCCTTTAAGAGCACTTGAGCTCCGTTGCTGCTGGCGGGGTCAATGTACATGACACTTGCCTTGGTGCCGCTCCGTGGTGCAGGTATAGGCCGTCTTCCGTTACTATCGTGTAGTATATCTAGATGGGCTCCATCGCACCGGCTGCACCTTTTCTTTAGGCGGCATTCGGCTGCCATGTGGGGCCGCGCACATCGATAACAGCGCCGGTTGGACTTTATCCATTGGCTCACTTCTTCTGCATTCATCTTTGTGAATGAGTCACATTGTGACAGCCAGTGTTCTTTCTCACAGTAGGGACACGCTATCTTCCACTTCTCCTTTCTCGAGGGGGTGCTGTGACTCTTACTGCTCGGTACTGACTCTGATTGGTGCATGACAGTCACCGATCTTCTTCCATCACTTATTCTCCTGGGTCCCTCTCTGGAGCTTGGCGTGCTCCGCCCGAAGGTGTCCAGTCGTAAGCTGCTGACCTCTCTCGCCAGGAAGTCGGCCAGATCAAGGAGGGATGGCTCGGGGCCGTCGGGATCTCGGTAGTCCCTCTGCCACCGAAAGCGCTCCTGTCTTGCGGGTGGCAGCTTCTCCAAAATCCTCTCAACGTTAGAGTTGGCGTACAGCTCATGCCTGCCCTTCTCCCGTTGAGCTCCCAGCATCCCCACCAGGGACTGCACTTTGATTGACAGGTCGTCTAGTGAGCGATTGTCTGTGGCTGGGGGTAGGCGGTCAATATGCCTTATCTCCTGGATTACGTAATCCCATATACGTCCATATCTTTGATCCAGCGCTGCAAGGGCCACTGTGTATGGGGTCGAGGAGGTAGCATAGGCTAGCGCTATATTGTGCGCTCGCGGTACTTTCAGGTGCTTCAATAATATCGCATACTTGTGGCGTTCATCAGCGACATCCACCATCATTGTCTCTAAGCACATCCGGAGCTCCGTGTACTGTGCTCGACTCTCATAGGCGAAGTCTGGGAATGATGGCGTGGCGTTGTATGACGCCGTGGATGGCTGATACATCGGCGAGCGTTGGGGGAGAGACCTCCTGGGCGAGTCCCCTCTTGCGCCTCGCTGTGGGCTGGTACTGGCAGGGTACCATGGCCCGCTGGTCCAGGTACTGTTCCTCGGGGCTGGTCGTGCGTCGTGCTCACCCGTAAATAGAGTCGGGGGTCTGTAGCGCAGCGCCGCGGGGGTATAGCCTGGACTGTATGGGACCTCCTGGTCCGGTGGAGTACTGTGCTGTCGTCGGGCTTGGTTCTCCTCTTCTCCCTCTTCTTCTTCTATCAAATCTTCCAGATCTTGTAATCGTTTATTTAGCTTCTCCGCAGTGTAGGCCGCTCCTTCCTTGTAGCTGGGTCTCGCTTGGACCGGTATGGGAAGGGGGTCTGCGGGGGGTCTAGACTCGGTCTGTTGGTCAAGTTCAGGGTCGCTTGCTCGTTGCGGTGACGCTGCTCTTGACTGCTGTCTCGACGAGTTCCTTGAGCCCCTGGCGGAGGGAGAGGGAGTTGTCCTTTTGATCAGCTGCTCTATTAGTTGCGCTTGTAGTCTGTCGCGCTCTGCGTCTCTTTGGGCACCGGCAGCGGCGCGCTGGGCGTCGGCGGCGGCGCGCTCTGTTTCTCTTTGGGCACCGGCAGCGGCGCGCTGGGCGTCGGCCCGGTCTCTTGCCATATTCTCTTCCATCTGGAAGCGTCTCATCTCCAGACTTGTGCGCTGTTCTTCGCTCCGTTGCTGTGCTTGGAGGTGTTCGCGCTCGCTGGTCGCCTGGGCTTGGAGACGTTCGCGCTCGCTAAGCGTCTGTGCTTGGAGCCGATCGCGTTCGGTAGAGGCTGTCAGGCTGACGAGGAACGCCTGTTGTAGTATCCTCTCCGCTTCGCTGGGGGAAGGCGGTAGTGGAGGTGAGCCGCTCCTGCGTGAACCGCTCCTGGGGGTACTCGTTGGGGAGTCCTGGAGCTCTAGTTCCTCGGCGCTCTCCTCTTCTTCCTCCGTGCAGAGTTCTCTCTCTGTAGGGTTGTCTTCCTCCCGGGGCGTGTCGGGGACTACTTCTTTAGTAGTGGCGGGGGGTAAAGGCATGTCAATTCCCTCCTGGTCCCCACCGTGGGCTTGGTCAGTTACATTAGGACCTACTAGG
Source organism: Notolepis coatsorum (assembly GCF_963971535.1). NCBI lineage: Eukaryota > Metazoa > Chordata > Actinopteri > Aulopiformes > Paralepididae > Notolepis > Notolepis coatsorum. The sequence continues at coordinate 30,805,720 of NC_140175.1, read as the reverse complement.
GCCTCTGTGGTCGGGGAAACCTGGTCGTTAAGGTCAGACATAATTTTACTTTCTACTTTTACCACGTTTACCGTTTGTCGAAGGCTAGGTAGTTGACTGACAGTGTAAGCCTCTAAGTACTGAGGTGTCTGTCGTCTGCGCCGCGGGCGTTCTAGGTTAGGAGGATCGTTTCGTGGAGTGTTCATCATAGGCCATTTCGATATTAATAACACTATATTAATATTACACTAGTTACCATCCGGCTCGAAGGACCAATTGTAGCTGAGGGGTACAATTCCCTGACTGTATTGTTAGATATGATATTTAATACCACTACCTCATGTACTTTAACTTCTGGCCACCCAGTACAAGATATAAGTATGATGAACACTTTCCCACCTGATGAAACGAACCAACACAAATGTACCAAATCGAATATTTAATACAGCAAAGGGTGTATACAACATTCACTTAATTACATTTATGATTTGAAATATTGGATATGCACTTTTATGGCAAATGAGTATTCGTAGGTAAATCAACATTGAATGTCCAATCTCTGGTTGCGCAGGGAGTAAGTATACAACCTGGAATATTTAGGAAACGATAGCGATGGTACTTAAATGATTATAGCTGGATACACTAAGGGGGGGGGGGGGGGTCCCGCTGGTTGTAAGACAGTAGGAGGGGGGGGTTAGAGAAGCCGCTGGCGGTATCCCATCTGGCCGACGGTGTCTTGGGAGAATCCAAAGTCTTAGACACAGTGCCCACAGAACCTCGGGCAGCAGACGAATACAGCTGGACCCTCTGTGGAACGGTATCTGCCGGTCCACAACGGAGAGACGTGGTGCGACCTCACGTGTAGAGCGCCGCCTCACCTGGAGTCCTCTCCGGGGGGTAATTCCAACACTCGACAGTGTTGGCCTTTATCCATGGAATAATCAAAGCACACAAAGCATAATCCAAGAGCCGTGGAAGGCTCGCCGTCGTCGGGTAGAGTAATCCAATATACAGGTCCAGTCGCTCTTGACCCGGAGCTCCTCGGATGCAATCACCACTAGGGGTCTGACCAGCCTGGATAAGCGTCCAGATAACGTCAGGAACGATGGGGGTACTGATAACTGTAGAACTCGAACCGAACGATGCACCATACATAAATAGACTATTATTAGCTTAATAGAATACGTCCAACTCGACGGTATGGTGCCAAACTATGACCATTCAACTATTAATCTACACGATATCTCAATGCCTATTCTGGGCCAAGTAGGCCCTACTACACCGCACGTGCTTCGTGGGGAGGCTTTTGCGTCTGTCACTCTGTTGGAGGGTAAAGAACTGGACTAAAAGAAAGTTCTACTTTACGAGCGCCATATATATATGCGCTATGAACAAATAGTACCACACGTATTTCGCCCGACATATTACTGCGCGGAACCGGGGGTTTGCCTCGACATGTTAGGCGGCACGATTGAACTTGGACCTAGGGGTATGGCAACCTGGCGCCAGGTTCTCGTCCAATGGTAGAATGAAACTATTATGGGCTGTTTAGTAGAAACGGGGATATTCAATGCATATTGTACAAGGAATATACAGGGGATATCAAACGATATACAAATACAATTAAATATATATATATAAATAAATATACATATTCGGTTTAATCTGATCCTTCACAACACTGTCCAACAAACAGGACGGAAGGAAAGGAATGGAAGGAGGACAGGGGGAGGGGGGAGGGGGGGAGGGAGGAGGAATGATGATGTCGATAAAGGAAGATAGACGGTTAAGTAAAATGGAATATTAGGAGGCTTGGAAACAGGAAGTGAAAGAGAGAGAGAAGGAGAGAGAAGGAGAGGGAAGGAGAGGGAAGGAGGTGGAAGGAGGGGGAATGAGAGGGAGGAGAGAGAAGGAGAGAGAAGAAGAGGGAAGGAGAGAGAATGAGAGAGAAGAAGCGGGAAGGAGAGAGGAGGAGAGTGAAGGAGAGGGAAGGAGGTGGAAGGAGAGGGAAGGAGAGGGAATAAGAGAAAAGGAGAGGGAAGGAGAGAGAAGAAGAGGGAAGGAGAGAGAAGGAGAGAGAAGGAGAGGGAAGGAAAGGGAAGGAGAGAGAAGGAGAGGGAAGGAGAGAAAAGGAGAGAGAAGGAGAGGGGAGGAGAGGGAAGGAGAGAGAAGAAGAGGGAAGGAGAGAGGAGGAGAGAGAAGAAGAGGGAAGGAGAGAGATGGAGAGAGAAGGAGAGGGAAGGAGAGGGAAGGAGAGGGAAGGAGAGAAAAGGAGGGGGAAGGAGAGAGGAGGTGAAATTAAGGGTAGAATGGGAGAATAGATGAAGGGATGGATGGATGAATTGGTGAATTGGTGAATGGGTGAATGGGTGGATGGATGGATGGCTGATGGGTTTGGCAGAGAATCAGACACAGAAACAGATGGGAGGACGTGAGATTGAGCGACTGGGTTGGAGACCCAGTAGACGTGCGATCTGGCTTAAACTTTGAGTTTATACAGCAGGAGTCTGGCCTGATTGTTCTTCCTCCAAGGAGGCGCAGGGGAGCAGAGGAGGGGGTCTGAGAGGAGGGGGGTGAGAGAGGAAAGGGGGTGGGTGTGTGTGTGTGTGTGTGTGTGTGTGTGTGTGTGTGTGTGTGTGTGTGTGTGTGTGTGTGTGTGTGTGTGTGTGTGTGTGTGTGTGTGTGTGTGTGTGTGTGTGTGTGTGTGTGTGTGTGTGTGTGTGTGTGTGTGTGTGTGTGTGCGTGTGTGTGTGTGTGTGTGAGAGAGACTGTGCGTGTGAACCCAGCAGGTTAATTCAAAACTCTAATTCATGACTGAACAGATATTGGTCCAACAGATTGAAGGGAGGTCCCAGTGAAACAAACCCTTCAATCAGTGGGGATTAACTCTTCTCTAATTGGATTAGTAGCTAGATGACTCTCTCATGGCTAATCCCATATAATCTGGACACTCAGCTGCTCCCAAGCTGTTTTCTACACCAGGGTTTCTTAAAGAAGCAGTCCACTCCCCTTGGTTCTTTATTGAGATTCTCGAAGTCAACTTCCTGTCTGTTATTGCTACGCAACTGCAGCGTGGCGGGAAACAGTACATTGTTACATTGTGTACACTATTTAGTGGAGAAACGGATAGTTAAAGCGGCAAATTAAAGACAATCAAGCAGACTTTTCTTCAGTCCTTCACAATGCCAAAGAGCTGCTGTGTTACGCGTTATACTAATGACAAAAACAGAAATCCAAATCGGAAGTTTTATACCATCACAGAGGAAAAAGTGACTGGTGGCTAACGTTCGGCTAACTCGCTCTGATGTTGTGGTCGTGGTAATCAGGGGGAGTTTCTTTGACTCATATCTCGCCTTAGAATCACCAGAAAGGCTTTCGAAATAGTGAAATGCCATGTTGGCCTCAATATTTTCAAAACAAATCGTATGAAAATGTTATGAAATGAACAAGAATGTGATAAAACATGTAATAAAAACGGAGCTCAATGCATGGATTTGATGGTAGAAATCCGTATGGTCCCCCTATACCAAGATGGCGGCGGTCTCGTGACATCAGAGTGTCTTCGAGAATAGTAGGAAGGGTGAGAGAGACAGAGTAGGGGAGACACGGGAGAGAAGGTTCTTTATTGAGACAGTAGGAAGGGTGAGAGAGAGACAGAGTAGGGGAGACACGGGAGAGAAGGTTCTTTATTGAGACAGTAGGAAGGGTGAGAGAGAGACAGAGTAGGGGAGACACGGGAGAGAAGGTTCTTTATTGAGACAGTAGGAAGGGTGAGAGAGAGACAGAGTAGGGGAGACACCGGAGAGAAGGTTCTTCATTGAGACAGTAGGAAGGGTGAGAGAGAGACAGAGTAGGGGAGACACCGGAGAGAAGGTTCTTCATTGAGATAGTACGAAGGCTGAGAGGGAGACACAATAAGGGAGACACAGGAGAGAAGGTTCTGGTGAGATTTGTTCCTACTGTCGGCCAGCAGGAGCACAT
>NC_140175.1:30794260-30796760 GCF_963971535.1 Notolepis coatsorum | reverse complement strand
CTGTGCTCATCAAGAGGCCACACCGACGGGGGCCCATGGGCCCCCCCTCTGATGCTGGAGGAACACCGACGAGGAAACCAGGGGGAGGGGGGACCGCCCCCAGAAGACCACCAATTGGAACAAACTCCTTATTTAGAGATAATTGTGATTGGTTAAAAGGCAGTCTAAAAATGATGTCATATAGCCTAAAAATATTGGATCAGTAAGGTTAGTTGACAGGCCAGAACTCTACCCCAGATTCTGAGCCTCCATCGCCCACCAGAGAAATATGCCTGGCAAAATACATGTGAGTAAATCATGGGAACCCACTGTTGGGTGTTGTTTAGTGTAAACTGTAAAGATCCATATCTTAGACCAGGTTTAACCATGTGTATTGCTCAGTACATTCTCTTTTCATTGACATAACATGACTACTATTTATGTGCAAAACTGTCTTGATGTGAAGAGCCACCGTGACTGGGCTATATGATTATGTAAACCGCATCAATCCTTTTGTACAATCATGTCTTATGAAAAATGATGAATAATCCCTGTATGTACCTGATGCTTATCCACCTTTGGCCTCTCGGCAAATAAATACATGAGTTTGAATTTGAACTCTGTAGTCTGGACTGCACGTTTATTCCTTGCTGGCTATATTGGAAGTCAGATGAGGAGACCATTCTATCACTCTATCCTTCTTCCCTCTAGTTAGCAACCTGTATGCACTGCAAATGACCTTAGATATTGGTAATATACCACATCTACATACTACAGTTAGAATTAGAGGTAGTCTACATACATACTAGAGGTATAATTAGAGGTAGTCTACGTACTAGAGTTAGAATTAGAGGTAGTCTATACTAGAGGTATAATTAGAGGTAGTCTACATGCTAGAGTTAGAATTAGAGGTAGTCTATACTAGAGGTATAATTAGAGGTAGTCTACATGCTAGAGATATAATTAGAGGTAGGCTACATACTATAGGTAGAATTAGAGGTAGTCTACATGCTAGAGATATAATTAGAGGTAGGCTACATACTAGAGGTAGAATTAGAGGTAGTCTACATGCTAGAGATATAATTAGAGGTAGGCTACATACTAGAGGTATAATTAGAGGTAGTCTACATGCTAGAGATATAATTAGAGGTAGGCTACATACTAGAGGTAGAATTAGAGGTAGTCTACATGCTAGAGATATAATTAGAGGTAGTCTACTGTACATACTAGAGATAGAATTTGAAACATTTGACCCTAAATACCCATTTTAAGATATGATAAGATGGATCTTTATTAGTCCCCTTGGGGGAATTCTGGAGTCATAGCAATAGCATAGCAATTACGATGAATTGAAAATGGGGGACCCTGATGTAAACAAGACGAAAGTCTTTCTCTGGTCTGCATCCCCTTAACAATTGTATGTATTGAGCTGTACTGTACTGTACCCATTCTGCAATCTGTTAATAAAGTTTTCAATCAATCAATCAATCAATCAATCAATCAATCAATAGCAGCACAGGGGAGGGGGGTGTGTGTGTGTGTGTGTGTGTGTGTGTGTGTGTGTGTGTGTGTGTGTGTGTGTGTGTGTGTGTGTGTGTGTGTGTGTGTGTGTGTGTGTGCGCGTGCGTGCGCGTGTGTGTGTTCAAAATACCACTGAAAGAGCAGTACAGGAGATATGGCTGAAATCAAATTCATTATATATTATGCCCTGTGTTTCAAATCACTTGTAATCCTGTGTGTCTTAGTCCCTATTTTAATAATTTTACATGTAAACTATGTGTTTTCTCTGGGACACGTCATGTTTTCCGTTGAGTTATGAAGGCAGCGTTATAGATTTACTGTGACGGCTTTATAGGTCTGTCAATACTGGACATGGCACTCTGGCACAGACTGGGCATGCTTGTAACTAAAGGGACAATGCGTCTAATTTGATAACATAGCACTCTACGGCAGCTAATAAATTGGAATGGGCTGTGAATATATAAACGGTGCCTGGCGTGCTGCTGCAAAGGTCGTATATTCATCCCCCTGTCAGAGAAAGAGAGAGAGAGAGAAACTTGATTGCATGTGCGTATGTGAGATATATAGATACTGTATATACAGTAGACAGATAGACAGACATTATATACAGTAGATAGATAGATCAATCTCTTTCACCCTTTCTCTCTCTCTACATCTCTCCATCTCCCCATAAGGGTCTCAGGATACTTGCATGTGGGCGAGTAGACAAGTGGCTGTGTTGTGAACGGCATTGTTCACATACTTGCCTGTGTATTTTGCGTGTAACCTGGAGGTTGAAAAGTCTGTCCACTAGGGGCAGATCAGGGCTGAATCCACGCTGGCAGGCTCATAGAATTATATAGAAGACACTCGAGGAGGTTATGTTGAAATCACGGCAGAAAAAATATTTCGGACCTGTATTTTTTTTCAGCTTTCCGTGTTGAGTGTTCAGCCTGTCATGTCCACACCGCCTCTACTGTCCACTTCATTGCATATCTGGGACACTTAGCGTTAACCTCTG
>NC_140175.1:30775085-30787585 GCF_963971535.1 Notolepis coatsorum | reverse complement strand
CTGTGTGTCAGTCACTGTGTGTGTGTGTGTGTGTGTGTGTCATTGTGTGTCAGTCACTGTGTGTGTGTGTGTGTGTGTGTGTGTGTGTGTGTGTGTGTGTGTGTGTGTGTGTGTGTGTGTGTGTGTGTGTGTGTGTGTGTGTGTGTGTGTGTGTGTGTGTGTGTGTGTGTGTGTGTGTGTGTGTGTGTGTGTGTCACTGTCTGTCACTGTGTGTCAGTCACTGTGTGTGTGTGTGTGTGTGTGTGTGTGTGTGTGTGTGTGTGTGTGTGTGTGTGTGTGTGTCACTGTGTGTGTGTGTGTGTGTGTGTGTGTGTGTGTGTGTGTGTGTGTGTGTGTGTGTGTGTGTGTGTGTGTGTGTTCTTTAATTCAGTGCCATCCTAAGATTGTCTGACATATAATGCACTTAACCTAAACATCAATGATGATGACTCTAACACATGTTGTGTTCATACATTTGTGTTTGTGGTTCTACACAAGCACAACAGATCCAATGTATAGTTTACCCCTTCAGTCATGGATCCACCGTCCTAGCTGCCTGAACTGGAAAATACAACAACGGATCAGATATGACCCCTATTACACGATCACGGTCCATATTGCCTCTTACAGTGGGCATACTGATCTAGAATCAGCTTCAGTCTTTGAATAAGGTCACGAGGTTCCTGGTCACTGACCCCAGATCAGGCCTACTACTCTGGAAAGCTTTGTGAATATGGCCCCTGGTCTGTCTCACAAAAAGATGAAAATCCGAATGTATTTTTCTGTGTAAATACAATGTATATATATACAGTGACTACATTTATATGCACAGAGTAACCAGGCTATTGGCCATATTCCAGTTAAGGTGTTGAGATGCACATTTTATAACCTGCGTATGAGTGTCCCTGTTTCCATGAATAAGCCATGTAGTAGAATATTCCTGTGGACCTGTGGTGTCCCGCCCACCGAGACACAGAACGGTCCACTCACACAGGAATTTGCAGGAGGTGGAGCCAACACTCTCTGGGTGGAGCCAACTGAGCAGTAGTTATTATATACAACAGGTAGGTCCGACCACGCATTGTGATTGGTCGAGAGTAGGGATGTCCGACATTATCGGCCCACCGATATTATCGGCCGATATCGGCATTAAAATGTGATATCGGAAAATATTGGTATCGGTTTTCAAAGAAAATTTAAAAAAATTACATTTATTTAACCTTTATTTACCCAGGCAAGCAAGTAAGAACAAATTCTGATTTAATTTATTGTCAAAAGTATGCATAATGTTGTGTTAATAAGAGATATGTAATGTTAATTACCTGAAATTATTCCATTTTTTGGGGGCTGGAAACCCTGCATATATCGGTATTGGTTGATATCGGTTGATATCGGTATTGGAAATTAAGAGTTGGACAATATCGGTATATCGGTATCGGTAAAAAAGCCAATATCGAGCATCCCTAGTCGAGAGCATTCTAAGCTGTGAGTATATTCATGATACGCTCACGGTTAAATCACCATGAATATACCACTGTGCTGGCTTTAGAATGTTGTAGAAAGTTTCAACTGCCAACTGCCAACTGCCTGGTTGATAGCCTACTCCATTAAAAATTCCATAGCAAAAATACATCTTTAGGAACTATTTTTCTACTCCAAGTTCACTGAAATCAATATAAAAAACCCTAGAATTGTCTGTATTCATCCTATATTTTTCCAGACGGTGCAACTTGCTGTATAAAAGCAATAATACACTCGAACCAGTGGAATATCAGGAATATTGCCACTCTGTGATGCCTACGCCACTCCAACTTCGCTCTCGTGGCTGCGGGCGCATCACAGCCGTGGCAATATTCCTGATATCCCACTGGTTCTCGTGTATTATTGCTTAGTTATTATTATTAATATGATGATAATTATGAATTTCCCCAGAAATGCTCATATTTACATGGCTTACTTCCATTTGTATTATTATTACTGTTATGATTATGCTTATTATTAGTACTTCTATGGTTATGATTATGATTAATATTAATAATGTTATGATTGTGATTAGGATTATTATTACATTCTTATTATTAACATAATAATAATAATTTGTCGTATTATTATTATTGTTATTAATAATTTATTAAAATCAAAATGACCCATGACCATTGAACTATGATCCTGTGTGAGACATTAATGCAGCTGCCTATTTATGTATTTTTCTTTCATTGTCTTTTTTATAAATAAAAAGAAAAGAAATATATATATATATTGTTGTATAGCTATTCTATGTTTGGTTTATAAAAGAAAAGCCAATAAACATAATGTAAATATGTATTATATATATAAAAGTATATCTGTGCACACAGAGGTAAAAGATTCAATAAGAATAATTAGAGAGTGGTGATGTGACACTTTCTCTATCCTAATTAATATGACCATTGTTTTGTCATGTGCAACATGTACCTCATGAAGCGTGATACTGTATGTTCCTGAGACATCTATAAGGTATGTATATGAGACATCTAGTAATGGGAGCATTACGACTCAGGGACAGGAACGCACAAAGGAGCACCGTAACGTCCAAACACCAACTCCATTAGCTCACATTCCATATATCAGACCTCTCTAAGTATATCAAGATGAGAGACAACTCATCCTCAACAAGTCAAAAAACAAAAAAACAAATCCTCTGTCTATCCTCTCTATCCTCTCTCTCTCTCTTGCTCTCTCCTCTCGATCTGTCTCTCTTTCTCTCCTCTCTCTCTCTCTATATATATACTGTATCTCTATCCTCTCTCTCTCCCTCTCTCTCTCTCTTTCTGTATGTCTCTCTACCTCCCCATCATAATAAAACAAATCAGAGATTACATCTTCTGAAATGAAGTGAGAAACGAGTCAATGTAATTTCTCATTTCAGTCCCCAGTGTCTGTCTGTATGAATGCAGCTGTGTAATATTAATTCATGACCTGTGAAGGTCTGTTCTGTTCACTGTAAAAAATGACAACCTCAGCAAAGGTTTGTGATCTATTCCGACTCGTCAAACTTATCGCATGATATTTTAAGTGAAATGAATGTTGGATCGTCAACCATTCTTTCTCTTCATGACAACATGTCTCGCTCAATAATAATGACAGTGTGTCAAACAATGAAACAGAAAAGAAAATGTGTGAAAGCAAAAACTTATTTTAGAAGCTTATTCAGTTAGCCTACATTATCATGAAACGACTGACATTTCCTGAACTGCAGACTCGTTTTAAAGAAACATTATTTCCAGTAAATGTATTGAAACAAGTTACATCATCAAGCACAATTTAACTATCTCAAACCCACCCCCCTTTCTTGATCCTCCAATCACAAATGTTGTGATTGGAGGATCAAGAAAAGAGGGTGGGGTTTGAGATAGGTAAATTTCTGGCAGTGCTGTCAGAAATGTCCGCGTAAGACATCCTGAAATATACTAAATAAGTATAAGTACAAGATAAAAATGCAGATTGATAACTTTTTGCAGTAACCCCCCCCTCTGGTTTTTGAATCATACCTGTTGTCAGATCAATAGATTTCAAATGAGGAGGACAGATCAATACTATTCAGCAGCTACTGATTGGGAGGACTAGAACTGTCTGATGTATGATGTCTCTGTGTTTAACGTAAGATGAAGGCTGTCAGAGGTATGAAGGATGCTTGGATGGATGGATAGATGGATGGGTGGGTGGATAGATGAATGGATAGATGGATATATTCTAAAGACATAGTAATGCAAAGCCACTTGTCATTATAGCCAAAGCCTTTCCAGGTCCCTACATTATAACATATATAAGATGAATAATATACTTTGGACTTGTAGGTTAGCAGTCTTAAAAAAAAAAAAAAACGTCTGTATGATAGCATGGCATGGCAACCACAGTGTCACTGTCCTAACCTTCTGTATGATAGCATGGCATGGCAACCACAGTGTCACTGTCCTAACCTTCTGTATGATAGCATGGCATGGCAACCTCAACTTGTCTGACAAAAACAGACTCAACAGCCTTGTCAGAGTGACAACTATTGGAGTAAGTCAGGCTCAGCTTACTGACACCTACCGTCAACAGGTTCTCAGGGAGATCAATGCTATTTTGGACTGTTCTGATCAGCCCCCCGCCGAGGGAGTTGGAGTTGTTGTCACCAGGCAGACGTTTCAGGAGCCTGAGGGAAGGACTGAGGCATCCTTTGTTGTTCCAGTGGCCATTGGTCTGTGCTGAACTCCATCAAATGAACATCATGGAGATTTACTCAACATAAGCTATGATCTGCTGTTTCTGCACTTTACTTAGCCATTATCTATTGCTTCTGCACTTTACCTAGCCATTATCTATTGCTTCTGCACTTTACTTAGCCATGATCTATTGCTTCTGCACTTTACTTAGCCATGATCTATTGCTTCTGCACTTTACTTAGCCATGATCTATTGCTTCTGCACTTTACTTAGCCATTATCTATTGTTTCTGCACTTTACCTAGCCATTATCTATTGTTTCTGCACTTTACTTAGTCATTATCTATTGCTTCTGCACTTTACCTAGCCATTATCTATTGCTTCTGCACTTTACTTAGTCATTATCTATTGTTTCTGCACTTTACTTAGCCATTATCTATTGCTTCTGCACTTTACTTAGCCATTATCTATTGTTTCTGCACTTTACTTAGTCATTATCTATTGTTTCTGCACTTTACTTAGCCATTATCTATTGCTTCTGCACTTTACTTAGCCATGATCTATTGTTTCTGCACTTTACTTAGTCATTATCTATTGCTTCTGCACTTTACTTAGCCATTATCTATTGCTTCTGCACTTTACTTAGCCATTATCTATTGTTTCTGCACTTTACTTAGCCATTATCTATTGCGTCTGCACTTTATATAGGTAATGTCTTTAACCATTATCTTATTGTTTCTGCACTTTACAATAAAACTGGTAGTAACTTCTCTTTAACAAGATAATTTGTATCGTCTGATTTGTATTGCTGTGTTTTGTTTTTATAATAGATGTAATTGTGGACTGTTTGGCTTATCGTGGCTGCAAACCTAATCCGCCCCTAGTGGGACAATAAAGCTGAACTGAACTAAATACACTGTGAATTCTGCTCCACCCTCTGTACCCAGCAGCCTGCTAATTATTAGTGTTGCACCAGGAGAGAAATTACTTTGAAAATGTGTCTCCCCCCCAGGAGAAAAAGTTAGAAAAATGGTATTTAAAGAGACCAGGGTGAGTGTCTTCTTATAGCCGTAATCACTGAGCTAAAAGCGGCACTGAGAGTCTTATAGGTCCATCTGTCCTGTTCTGCAGCTCATCGACACTGAAAACAACAACTAAATGCAAAACTGTCTGTGCAGGAGATGAATGTGTCTGAGGCCCCGCGCTCCACCACTGCCCTGCCCTGCTCTGCTCTGCCTCTACCTTCTCCTTTGACTCCTACCTGAGTGGTTCTCTGCCTGTCTGTCTGTCCGTCTGTAATTGTCTCTCCCTCCCCTCCTCTCTATACTTCTGTCACACATCCTCTCTCCCTCTCCTTCTTCCTCCTCTTTCTGTCACACATCCTCTCTCCTTCTCTCTCTCTCTCTCTCTGCCTCCCTCTCCTTCTTCCCCCTCTTTCTGTCACGCACTCTTGATCTCCTTCCCTCTCTCTTTCTCTCTACCCCCCCTCCCCCTCCCCTCTCCTCCTCCCCCCCCATCTCTCTCCCCTGCCTCCCAAACTCGTCTCTAATGAATGAGTTTTTCCACTCCGTGAGTCTGTGTTGTGTGTGTGATTGATACTGGTCAGCTCCAGCCACGCACGCGGGGAAATTGATCCAGAGTGGTGACGGCAATCAGGGGCAGCGGGCGCCTCGCTCCCCTCTCCCTCCCCTCCCCTCTCCCTTCCTCCTTCACCTCCCCCCCTCCCTCCCTCCCTCCCCCCCCTCCCCCAACACCCTACACCCACCCCACTGGTCAGTTAGGTTGCTTAGCAACAACCCACCGCTCACCCTCTTTCTCTCCCTCTTTTCCCAATGCCTCATCCCTTCCTCTATCTGTCCTGTTCTCCTCCTCTGTCTATTGGTCCAGTGTGGCTGACCCTTCCCTCCATTCATCACACACGGTGAGGGGGTTGGATAGAAGGAAAGGGATGAGGGAAGAAGAGACGACAGTGAGGGAGAGGAGGAGGAGGGAGAGGGAGTAGGAGGAGGGAGAGGAGTAGGAGGAGGGAGAGGAGGAGGACGGAGAGGAGAAGGGAGAGGAGAAGGAGGAGGAGCGATATGAGAAGGAAGAGTAGGTGTAGTAAGGAGGGAGATGAGCTGGGTGAGAAGGAGGAGGAGGGAGAGGGAGAGGAGAAGGAAGAGAAGGAGGAGGAGGGAGAGGAGGAGGAAGAGGAGGAGAGAGAGTACGAGAAGGGAGAGGAGGAGTGTAGACAGAAAGGAGGGGTAGAGAGAGAATGATGGAGAAGGGGAGAGGAGAGGAGAGGGAGGAGAGGAGAGGAGAGGAGAGGAGAGGAGAGGAGAGGAGAGGAGTGGAGAGGAGAGGAGAGGAGAGGAGAGGAGAGGAGAGGAGAGGAGAGGAGAGGAGAGGAGAGGAGAGGAGAGGAGAGGAGAGGAGTGGAGAGGAGAGGAGAGGAGAGGAGAGGAGAGGAGAGGAGAGGAGAGGAGAGGAGAGGAGAGGAGAGGAGAGGAGAGGAGAGGAGAGGTGAGGCTATAACATGGGTAATGCCACCATTCATCTTTCTTTCTCCTGAAATGGAAAGAAATGTACCCTTCACTGTTTAGCTCCCTGTAGCCAATGGCCAGAGACCCCTGTCCAGCCCATAGTCCTACACAGACACAGTTTGGACATTACAGTTTTCAATGAAAGCCAAGCGCCGCATAGTTTGCATCGTTGCTGCTAATTAACCTATGATTGTATACAAAGATTTAGGATTCTAGAGTTTGATTATTGTAGTTTCAAAAGTATACATTTATAAGATATAGATATAGTTAGGGAAACTTCTCAGTAATACAAAAGCTATGTATTGAATGTATTGAGAAGAGCAACTGCGTAATAAAGTGTTGAAAAAAGTAACCCATCTCTGATAAAGACGATGAACATTTAACCTTATTATATAAAATTGGAACTTCAACATTCTAATATCTGCACCGACAACTTCAAATACTGCTTTGAGTTATGTTGTTAATGTCATCATCATCATCATCATCATCATCATCATCATCATCATCATCATCATCATCATCATCATCATCACCATCACAATCACTATCACCACCATCATCATCATCACCATCACCATCATCACCATCATCATCATCATCATCATCATCATCATCATCATCACCATTACCACCACCACCACCATCACCATCATCACCACCATCATCACCATCATCACCACCATCATCACCATCTGTGAGGTTTTGCCCGCTGCTCACTACCTTTTCTCTGTCTTCTTTAAGCCTACTGTTAGGAATTCCCTATTCTCTGTCTTCTTTAAGCCTACTGTTAGGAATTCCCTACTCACTCTCTCTAGCCCCCACCCTCTCGTTCCTTACCCTTAGTGGCCACACCTGTTTGATATTCTATTATCTCTCGCACCTGTGGTGGCAGGCTAATTAGTCCCCCTGTGGGCTTTAAATACCAGGGCGCTTCCCCTCGTTTTGGCGTGGGGTCGTGTTGTATACTTGCCGAGTCATATTCTCTAAACATCTAGACTCTTTCGGGAGATCCTCTGTCTGCCTATGCTGTTCCATTCTCCGGCGTCGAGATGTTTGCTCCAGCCTTCGCCTGCTGTCGCCGTTGCCTGAGAGTGGGACTGGTCTGCGCTCCCTAGACTTCCACGGGAGGCATCCCAGTCATCCACTTCAGACCCCCCGCGCAGCTGTCGTCCTGACGCACATCCAGACCAGCGCAGACGCTCTCCAGTCCACAGCGCGCAACGCGCATCTTCCAAGGACGCTCGAGCTTGGCACGCTCTCCAGACCAGCGCGCAACGCGCATCTTCCAGACCTTCGAGCTTGGCACGCTCCTCCGTACCAGCGCTCTGACGCGCATCTTCCAGACCTTCGAGCTTGGCACGCTCCTCCGTACCGGCGCACAGACGCGCATCTTCCAGACCTTCGAGCTTGGCACGCTCCTCCGTACCAGCGCTCTGACGCGCATCTTCCAGACCTTCGTGCTTGGCACACTCCTCCTGGCAGACGCACCCCGATGCGTCTCTCTGTTCTGACGCGCACACCAAGGTGTGGCGCGCCACTCTGTTCCTCGGCTCCGACAGTGGCTACCCGGTGGACGACATCCTCGCCACCGCCACTGTTCCAGCTCCCTGTTCCGACGCGCACACCAAGGTGTGGCGCGCACTCTGTTCCTCGGCTCCGACAGTGGCTACCCGGTGGACGACATCCTCGCCACCGCCACTGTTCCAGCTCCCTGTTCCGACGCGCACACCAAGGTGTGGCGCGCACTCTGTTCCTCGGCTCCGACAGTGGCTACCCGGTGGACGACATCCTCGCCACCGCCACTGTTCCTGCTCCCTGTTCCGACGCGCACACCAAGGTGTGGCGCGCACTCTGTTCCTCGGCTCCGACAGCGGCTACCCGGTGGACGATGCCCTCGTCACCGCCACTGTTCCAGCACTCTGTTCCTCGGCTCCGACAGCGGCTACCCGGTGGACGATGCCCTCGTCACCGCCACTGTTCCAGCACTCTCTCCCTCGGCTCGGACAGCCAGCCGCCCCGGTGGCGATGCCTTCGTTCCCGTTGCTGTCCCTGTACCATTACGCATGCGCCTGGGTGAGTTTTGATTGTGATGTCACTCACCCAGCGTAGTGCCCTTGCCCCCGTTCCCGCTGCTGTCCCCGTACCTTTACGCATACGCCTGGGTGAGTTTTGATTGTGATGTCACTCACTCAGCGTAGTGCCCTTGCCCCCGTTCCCGCTGCTGTCCCCGTACCTTTACGCATACGCCTGGGTGAGTTTTGATTGTGATGTCACTCACTCAGCGTAGTGCCCTTGCCCCCGTTCCCGCTGCTGCCCCTTTACCTTTACGCATACGCCTGGGTGAGTTTTGATTGTGATGTCACTCACTCAGCGTAATGCCTCTTGCCCCCGTTCCCGCTGCTGTTCCTGTACCTTTACGCATACGCCTGGGTGAGTTTGATTGTGATGTCACTCTCCCAGCGTATTGCCTCTGTTAGTTAGTTTGGACATTTCATCTCCCAGCGTATTGCCTCTGTTAGTTAGTTTGGACATTTCATCTCCCAGCGTAATGCCTCTGTTTTTGGTTCTCACTTAGAATAGTATTTTTGGACTTTACATCTCCCCCTGTGTGTTTGTCACACGAAGATATTATTACTTTGTTCACTTTGTTATTTGGACTGTTCTGCACCTGCTCTGTTTTTTCCCTTTTGTGCATTAACTCTCTCCTCTGTCCTGCAGAGCGGCCCAGATGTTTTCCCACCAGTCCCCAGTTCCTCCCTGTACCCCAGCCCGCCTCCGCGGGCCTCTGTTCCCTCTGTCACCAGAACCTGGCCCTCTGTTCCCCAGAACCTGTTCCCTCTGTTCCCCAGTTCCTCCCTGTTCCCCAGCCCGCCTCCGCGGGCCTCAGTCCCCTCTGTTTCCTAGTTCCTGGTCCCAAGTTCCCCCCTTCTAGTTCCAGCTAGTTCCTTGTCCCTAGTCCTCTTTCCCTAGTTCTCCTAGTCCCTAGTCCTCTATCCCTAGTTCTCCTAGTCCCTAGTCCTCTATCCCTAGTTCTCCTAGTCCCTAGTCCTCTATCCCTAGTTCTCCTAGTCCCTAGTCCTCTATCCATAGTTCTCCTAGTCCCTAGTCCTCTATACCTAGCTCTCCTAGTCCCTAGTCCTCTCTCCCTAGTTCTCCTTGTCCCTGGTTTACCTAGTCTCTAGTTCCTCTGTCCCAAGGCGTTCCCTTAACCTTCCCTTAGGCGTTATTCCAGTGTTTTGTGTTTTCTCCCTTAAAGGGACAGTGCCCTTTTTCCCTGTTCACAATAAATATCTGTTTCTTGGCAAACCACCATACCTGTCTTGTGTTGTGCGATTGGGGTCGGTTACAAACCATAACAGTACGACCCCACCAAATCGACGACCCCAGCCAGCACAGACGGTGTATGTTGAGTTTGCCTTTTTTTTTTCTTGTTCCCTCTAGCTTCCCTGTTAGCCCAGTTTAGCTTCCTTGTTAGCTTGTTAGCTCCCCTGTTTAGCTTGTTAGTCTCCCCGGTTAGCTCCCCTGTTTGCTTCCCGTTTAGCCCTGTTTGGCCCCCTGTAGCTAGCCATGCCCTGGCAGCTAACCCAGTCCCTCAGCAGAGCCCCAGTCTGCTAGCTTGGCCCCGGCTGCTAGCACAGCCTCTATGTTTATGCAGCCCTTGCTGCTGGCATGGGCCCTGTAGCTAGCCAGGCCCAAGCAGCTAACCCGGTCCCTCTGCATGGCCTCCACTTTTTTGTGTAGTTTATCCCACTGCTAGGACTGCCCTTTCAGCTAGCAAGGTCAGTTTTTCTCACACAGCTAGGACTGTCCTTCCAGCTAGCTTGTGCTCTCATGCTGGTCCAGCCCTGTCTGCCAGCCTAGCTCCGGCAGCTAGCGCAGCCTCTATGTTGATGTAGCAGTACAGCTAGCATAGGCCCTGTAGCTATCAGTGCCCTGGCAGCTACCCTTTCCCTCTGCTAGCCTGGCTCCGGCAGCTTGCGCAGCCTCTATGTTGATGTAGCAGTACAGCTAGCATAGGCCCTGTAGCTATCAGTGCCCTGGCAGCTAACCTTCCCTCTGCTAGCCCTTTCCCGGTGCTTCCATGGTTAACCCTTTGCTACCCTGCTTGCCCCTCAGTTCTCTAGACCCAGTTCCTCTAGACCAGTTCTCTAGACCAGTTCTCTAGCCCGGTTCTCTAGCCCAGTTCTCTAGACCAGTTCTCTAGACCAGTTCTCTAGACCAGTTCCTCTAGACTAGTTCTCTAGACCCAGTTCCTCTAGACCAGTTCCCCCAGTTGCCCCTCTGCTACCCTAGTTACCCCTCGGCGACCCTGTTTCTTTTGCTAGCCCCACTCTTGTGGTGGCTTCCCCTGCTGGCTTGGCCAGTACCTCTTGTTTTGCCCCCTGCCACTCTGTCTGTATTTGTTTTGGGTCGCCGGGTGGCTCCCGTTGGAGGGGGGGATACTGTGAGGTTTTGCCCGCTGCTCACTACCTTTTCTCTGTCTTCTTTAAGCCTACTGTTAGGAATTCCCTATTCTCTGTCTTCTTTAAGCCTACTGTTAGGAATTCCCTACTCACTCTCTCTAGCCCCCACCCTCTCGTTCCTTACCCTTAGTGGCCACACCTGTTTGATATTCTATTATCTCTCGCACCTGTGGTGGCAGGCTAATTAGTCCCCCTGTGGGCTTTAAATACCAGGGCGCTTCCCCTCGTTTTGGCGTGGGGTCGTGTTGTATACTTGCCGAGTCATATTCTCTAAACATCTAGACTCTTTCGGGAGATCCTCTGTCTGCCTATGCTGTTCCATTCTCCGGCGTCGAGATGTTTGCTCCAGCCTTCGCCTGCTGTCGCCGTTGCCTGAGAGTGGGACTGGTCTGCGCTCCCTAGACTTCCACGGGAGGCATCCCAGTCATCCACTTCAGACCCCCCGCGCAGCTGTCGTCCTGACGCACATCCAGACCAGCGCAGACGCTCTCCAGTCCACAGCGCGCAACGCGCATCTTCCAAGGACGCTCGAGCTTGGCACGCTCTCCAGACCAGCGCGCAATGCGCATCTTCCAGACCTTCGAGCTTGGCACGCTCCTCCGTACCAGCGCTCTGACGCGCATCTTCCAGACCTTCGAGCTTGGCACGCTCCTCCGTACCGGCGCACAGACGCGCATCTTCCAGACCTTCGAGCTTGGCACGCTCCTCCGTACCAGCGCTCTGACGCGCATCTTCCAGACCTTCGTGCTTGGCACACTCCTCCTGGCAGACGCACCCCGATGCGTCTCTCTGTTCTGACGCGCACACCAAGGTGTGGCGCGCCACTCTGTTCCTCGGCTCCGACAGTGGCTACCCGGTGGACGACATCCTCGCCACCGCCACTGTTCCAGCTCCCTGTTCCGACGCGCACACCAAGGTGTGGCGCGCACTCTGTTCCTCGGCTCCGACAGTGGCTACCCGGTGGACGACATCCTCGCCACCGCCACTGTTCCAGCTCCCTGTTCCGACGCGCACACCAAGGTGTGGCGCGCACTCTGTTCCTCGGCTCCGACAGTGGCTACCCGGTGGACGACATCCTCGCCACCGCCACTGTTCCTGCTCCCTGTTCCGACGCGCACACCAAGGTGTGGCGCGCACTCTGTTCCTCGGCTCCGACAGCGGCTACCCGGTGGACGATGCCCTCGTCACCGCCACTGTTCCAGCACTCTGTTCCTCGGCTCCGACAGCGGCTACCCGGTGGACGATGCCCTCGTCACCGCCACTGTTCCAGCACTCTCTCCCTCGGCTCGGACAGCCAGCCGCCCCGGTGGCGATGCCTTCGTTCCCGTTGCTGTCCCTGTACCATTACGC
>NC_140175.1:30690085-30770085 GCF_963971535.1 Notolepis coatsorum | reverse complement strand
TATTATGTAATCTTTTGCGGGCCGGTCAGAATCATCCCGCGGGCCGTATTTGGCCCGCGGGCCGTACAATGCCCACGTCTGGTGTAGACTATCACATGTCTCCTCTGTTGGTCTGGGGAGGGTGTAGACTATCACATGTCTCCTCTGTTGGTCTGGGGAGGGTGGAGACTATCACATGTCTCCTCTGTTGGTCTGGGGAGGGTGGAGACTATCACATGTCTCCTCTGTTGGTCTGGGGAGGGTGTAGACTATCACATGTCTCCTCTGTTGGTCTGGGGAGGGTGTAGACTATCACATGTCTCCTCTGTTGGTCTGGGGAGGGTGTAGACTATCACATGTCTCCTCTGTTGGTCTGGGGAGGGTGTAGACTATCACATGTCTCCTCTGTTGGTCTGGGGAGGGTGTAGACTATCACATGTCTCCTCTGTTGGTCTGGGGAGGGTGTAGACTATCACGTCTCCTCTGTTGGTCTGGGGAGGGTGTAGACTATCACATGTCTCCTCTGTTGGTCTGGGGAGGGTGTAGACCAGGGGCGTCATTTTGGTATGGCAAGGTATGGCACAAAAAAAAAGAAAAAAAAATTATTACAATTTTTTATGTTGATTTAGAATTCGAATGTCAACATTATGAACGAAGCTTCGAACTATTCGATACAGCCCTAGCATGTTTTGATATTGTCAATTATCTCACTTTTACTAGGTGACTTTTACTGTGACTAACTGAAATATGCCAAAAAAAAGGAAAATGGTAATTTTTTTATCAAAGGGCAGCAGAGACAAGTGATACAGGGACACAGGTAAGGTCTGGCTTAGTGATTATAATAGTGCAGTTCAGCATTCAGTAACCCATACTTTTTTTGAATGTGTTTTTGATACTACATTCTGTTGAACACACACCTCAAAACCGTACCTAAGGAAAATTGGCTCAATTGCAAGAAAAGTAATAGACAGTTATGATATTACATTCTGCATAATTCGTATGCAAAATATTGTGGTTCCCTGCTTTAGTCTGTTGACACATTTCTATACTAAAAATGCTTGTGTAGTCCTGTGTCATACCTAAATGTCATATAACTGAATTGTATAGAGACAACTCACCAAAAGTGACTATTGCACAACTGATTTGACAAAAAAATTCCACCAAGGGGTTCCACCAACCCCCACCTTCACCCCCCCCCCCCCCCCCCCCCTCCTCGCCATACCTTGCCCTTTACTGAAATGATGCCACTGGTGTAGACTACCACATAATAATAATAATAATAATAATAATAATAATAATAATAATAATAATAATAATAATAATAATAATAATAATAATAATAATAATAATAATAATAATAATAATAATAATAATAATAATAATAATAATAATAATAATAATAATAATAATAACTTTATTTATTACATGGCGTTTTCACATTCGCCGAAATGCTTGCTTGTGATTGGTCAATAGCCCCCCGACTGCGGTCATTATTTTTCAATAATGACCGCTGTTTTTTCAATAATGACCGCAGTGCGCAGCTGTTGGCAATCAAGCCCACTGACACACACTGTTTCAGTGCAATTAGACAGTGTTCTGCTGCCGGCGATGACAGGGGGCGGAGCGACGAGCGGAGCCAGAACACAGCGGAGCCAGAAGGCTGCCCGCGATAATAATAATCACTTTATTTGGGCTGACAGAGCCACAGAACAACTGCGATTTGTCAAATGAATTAGGTATATTGTTAGTAAGTTAGCCATGTAATAAGCGGGATAATGTATAGCCTACTCGGTCATTGTCGCAAAATAATTGACCTTCACTACGTTTAAAACACCTCGGCGCGGCGCCTCGGTATTTTAAACTCCGTGTCGGTCAATTATTTTGCGACAATGACCTCGTAGCCATACATTATCCCTTACTTATATAGCACCTTTCATACATGGATTGCAGCTCAAAGTGCTTCACAGCAAATAGCATAAAATTAACATAGGCATCAAATGTGCATACAGTTGACAGAATAAAAGCAATGCATGAAGACATAAGAATAGGTATAAAAGACAATAAAAGTAGTGCAATGTAGAAAGTGCAGACATAAGAATAGACATAAAATAAGTACAATAAGTACAGTGTTGCTCAAAAGCATGTGAACCCCCCCGGAACAGCCAGTCCCCCAAACACCCCACACATCAATCCCCACCACATCCCCATCCAAGACACACCCCCTGATAAAGCATGTCATGATGACCAAAGGAAAACACAAACAGCCCATGCGCCACTCACACCGCCATGCATGGCGATGGGAGTGCCACCCCCACGGGCCGCCTCATCTCCCCCAGTCCCGGTGACCTCGCCACCACGAGGAAACCAGCAAACTCCACACTCCGACCCCACAAACTTCACATGTCTCCTCTGTTGGTCTGGGGAGGGTGTAGAGACTAACACATGCCTCCTCCGATACATGTCTTTTCACCTGACAGCTAGGAGTTTCACTGGGAGAGCCTAACTGGTGTGACAGAATTCACAATAGAATTATATAATCTTGAGCCATATTTGATTAGGGGTAAGCTAATCTTATTATACATGTATAATAGGTGGTTGAGTGACCACTGGAGAGAACCTTGTCAAATGTACAGGCATGGTATATGTGACCTGGAGGAGAGAGGTGGTTTATGGATCTCTATGAGGGCAATGAATCTCACATGTTGAATACTGGGGTGGTCACAGAACAAATGTCCTTAAACTTTAATTCTGGAGGCTATAGACAAACCCGGGTAAATAACATATATGCCTGGTACAGGTAGTTGGAAGTTAAATAGTTATTTAAACCATCATCTTATCTCATCTGGGACATGTATCATTATTATCTAAATCACAGTTTCATCTATACATTCCTATGTTAAGGCATCTCAAGTCTTGTGGATACATCTGTGTTGCTATAGAACAGAGGATGGTTTGATCCCAGACAGAGAGGGGATATTTAAGGCCACACTATGGGTGAAACAGCTGGTGTGGGTGTTACATTGTGGGGTACAGTGGCTCAGGGGGTACTGTAGAGCAGTCGTCTGGTAATTGGAAGGTTCCAAGTTCGATTCCGACTCCTCCCGGCAGCGTGTTGAAGTGTCCTTGAGCAAGACACTCCCGATGAGCATGGTCCCCTTGCATGGTTGCCTCCGCTGTCGGTGTGTGAATGTGTGAGTGAATGGGTGAATGTGAGGCATAAGTTGCAAAGTGCTTTGGATAAAAGCGCTATATAAAAGCAGTCCATTTGGTCACATGACCTTCTATAGTGGTGTCAGCTTTTAGGGACTTGCAGTGGGAGGGGCAAGATGAACAACTCGTCTATAAAACCTATGGTTGGAACAGAACTTAGTTGAGATTGGGGGGCGTGTTCTCATGTTTTACATGTAGCTTAGGCAGCTTAGTCGGGTATCAATTAATTCAGTCTCTCCAATACAATAATTCTCTTTTCAACATATGTGCCACTACTTTGATAACAATCATTGATTTGTTGGCGTTATGTCATAACTTAAATTAAATAAATGATTGTAAAATTGTCATAAAGGTACTTTATGAAGACTAAAATTGTATATGATCATTAAGAGAAGTAGTTTGTGTATCTATTTTATATGCATCAGTAACACACGCAGAGGTTCACACTATCTTCCCCAGATCTTCCCCTGCTGACCAGACTGACCAATAGGAGTCGCTATTGCAATGACCAGGACTCATACTGTACCCCACTGGCTTCCCACCTGCGAACACACCAATTGTGTTCATAGGGACGACTTGACCAAGCAGGTACCGCTGTCGGGAAGTGAAGCTGGGTCTCGGCAGTAGGAGGTGAGTGCTTAGACCTCTACACTATCCAGCCACCCCGATTAACAAAATTATAATTTGGTAAATTGCTTTATATTGATTTCTTACCATATAGTCATAGTAGTTTCACTAGTATACATAAAAAAGATTGCAGGTGCCATCATCGCAATCACAAACGACTGGGGCCCCTGTTCCATCAGTGACAGCACTACATTTACATTTACATTTAGTCATTTAGCTGACGCTTTTATCCAAAGCGACTTACAAGTTCTGTACGACAAGCCATCAGGAAGGGCACAACTCTATCAGCTGAGTAACAATGTTCATCAAAGTGTTGAGTGCTACAGTGTAGGTTAGTTTATTAGGACAAGTGCATGACAGTACGGTTAGTTAGGGTTAGATTTTTTTTTTTTTTTTTTTATTTTTTTTCAGATAATGGTTGAAGAAGTGCGTCTTTAGTCGACGGCGAAAGATTGGACGTGATTCGGCTGTCCTAACTGGGGTGGGTAGTTCATTCCACCATTGTGGGGCAAGGACTGAGAATAGGCGACTTCTCTTTGATGACCCTCCCGGAGCTTGGATAGGAGTAGGTCTGAGGCGGCCAGAAGATGCAGAGCGTAGGGGTCTTGAGGGTGTGTAGTTAGAGACCATTGACCGGAGGTAGGCGGGAGCGGT
Organism: Notolepis coatsorum; assembly: GCF_963971535.1. NCBI lineage: Eukaryota > Metazoa > Chordata > Actinopteri > Aulopiformes > Paralepididae > Notolepis > Notolepis coatsorum. The sequence continues at coordinate 30,765,615 of NC_140175.1, read as the reverse complement.
TCCCTTTGCCGCACGGTATGCTAGGTCGAGGGCCTTGAAGCGGATTCGTGCAGCAATGGGGAGCCAGTGCAGGTCCCTAAGAAGTGGGGTGACATGGGCCGACTTCGGTAGGTTTGAGATCAGGCGGGCCGCTGCGTTCTGAATGAGTTGAAGAGGCTTAGTGGCAGTGGCCGGGAGGCCAGCGAGCAGTGCATTGCAGTAGTCGAGGCGGGAGATGACTGTTGATTGGACGAGGAGTTGGGTGGCTTCTTTTGTCAGGAAGGGGCGGATCCTTCTGACGTTGCTCAGGAGGAATCGGCAGGTTCTGGTCGTCGCTGCGATGTGAGCAGAGAAGTTCAACTGGTCGTCGAGGACAACACCAAGGTTCTTGGCGGTCGGGGACGCAGTCACAGCTGCATTCTCGACTGTGATTGAAAGGTCGGTTAGGGGGGAGGATTTGGCCGGCAGGTGGAGCAATTCTGTTTTGCTTAGGTTCAGTTTGAGGTGGTTGGACGTCATCCAGGCGGAGATGTCGGACAGACAGGCCGAGATCCGCTCAGAGACGTGGATATCTGAGGGAGGGAAGGAGAGGAAGAGTTGAGTATCGTCGGCATAACAATGGTAGGAGAAGCCATGAGACGTGATAATGTTACCCAGTGATTTAGTGTAGAGGGAGAAGAGAAGGGGTCCTAAAACCGAGCCCTGGGGGACACCCGTCCGCAGGGGGCGGGTGGCCGACAGGGTCCCTCTCCATGACACTTGGTAGGAGCGGTCATTGAGGTATGATGACAGCCATGTCAGCGCAGAGCCAGCCACTCCCATTCCTGCGAGGGCCGCAAGGAGGATCTGGTGGTTGACTGTGTCGAAGGCTGCAGATAGATCTAGGAGAATCAGGACAGAGGAGAGGCCTTTCGCTTTTGCTAAGTGAAGTGCCTCTGTGACCGCAATGAGGGCTGTCTCTGTGGAGTGACCAGTCCTGAAGCCTGACTGATTAGGGTCTAGGAGGTCATTCTGTAAGAGATAAGCAGTAAGTTGGTTGGATACAGCACGTTCAAGTGTTTTAGAAAGGAAGGAGAGAAGAGAGACAGGACGGTAGTTGCCTATGACGGTAGGGTTCAGGGTTGGTTTTTTTATGAGCGGCGTGACTCTGGCTTGTTTTAGGGAGGTAGGGACCACCCCTACTACATTTTAGATGTCCCCGTAAGCCAGCGCTAGGACACCTCTAAATATCAAAAGCAATGTCTCTTTCCAGAAATCATGATCCAGTCACTCAAGATAATCCTCAGACCTTGTTGTGAGCAGTGTATTATCTTGAGTAACCGGGTCAGGAGTTCTGGAAAGAACTGTATAATGTATAATTTGGTGCTTTGAGCGCCACAAACCGAGTGACGTTCAGCTCCACTGTATTGGAGCTCCGTGGCAGATGTCTCCAAAACTAGGCAAATCAAACAGAAACTGTCTGGATGAATACATAGCACTATTTCTATTTTGGGTGAACGGGACCTTTAAGCTCTGAGTCGACAGAATCCTCAAGACTTATGAAATGTTGTTTCCCCCTCTCTCTTCCACAACTCCCCTCAGCCTCAAGCCTATTCGCTCGTGATTTGGTTGCGTTACAACATTACTGTTATGTGATTGCTTCCGTCTGTGTGGGTGTGTATGTATCCGTCTGGGACATATCTCAACAAGTAATGGCCAGATTGCCATGAAATTGCACATGAATGTGCACATTCATGACCCCAAAAGGAAGAAGCCTCTTAATTTTGTTGATGCTATGACTTTTCCTCTAGTGTTGCCAATTGCCATCAGGCCAAATGTCAGTCTGCCTGAGTGATTATCTCGAGAAGTAATGGCCAGATTGCCATTAAATTGACTGTGCATATTCATGACTCCAAGACAAAGAGGGCCATTGATTTTTGTGACTACGGGACATTTTGTCTTGCACTATCATGAGACCACACTTTTCAAATGGGTGTCTCTCCATTAGTCATACGCTCACAACATTTGCTGTGAATATCCATGACCCCTACAGGACAACCCTGTTCATTTTGGTGACCTTGTGACCTTTCCTCTAATGCAACTATCATTACCAAACTTTCAACTCTCATGGATAAAAGAAAATAGCTTGCAGAAAAAAATGGCACCAACTCCATCCAAATTATTATCAAAGTGCCGTTTGTCATGTCACCAACCAGTCTTCTCCAGTAATGGCGGAGTAGTGTTTAAACACTACTGCAATGCACTGCTTGCCTTCCGACCACTGCCACCAAGCCTCTTCAATTCAGAACGCAGGCGCCCACCTGGTCTCAAACCTACCGAAGTCAGCCCATGTCACCCCACTTCTTCTGGACCTGCACTGGGGAAGGGAACGGCTCCCGCCTACCTCCGATCAATGGTCCTCTAACTACACACCCTCAAGACCCCTACACTCTGCATCTTCTGGCCGCCTCAGACCTATTTCTATCCAAGCTCCGGGAGCGGGAGGGTCATCAAAGAGAAGCCGCCTATTCTGTCCTTGCCCCACAATGGTGGAACGAACTTCCCACCACAGTTAGGAGGACAGCCCAAACCCGTCCAATCTTTCCCCTGTCGACTAAAGACACACTTCTTCAATCAATATCTGAAATGAAAGAAAAAAATATATATATATATACAGTATATATATAAATAACCTTCTTACTGTTATGCACTCGACCTAATATATTAATCTACATTGTAACACTCAACACTTGATGAACATTGTTACTCAGCTGATAGAGTTGTACCCTTCCTGATGACTTGTCATACAAAACTTGTAAGTCGCTTTGGATAAAAGCGTCAGCTAAATGACAAAAAAATACCTTCCCTTTTAAACGTTAAAGGTCCTGTACACAAACTCGCATGCTGCCCTCAGAAGCTCTTGTGCAATACAGAATTTCCAGCGAGAGATTCTGGAAGTGGTGGAAGAAGTACTTTTACTTGAGTAAAAGTAGAAATACCCAGATAAATTAGTACTCTGGTAAAAGTAAAAGTCCTCCATTCAAATTCTACTCAAGTAAAAGTTGAGAAGTATTTGCTATTGAATGTACTTAATTATCTAAATTAAAAGTACGCATTCTACATGATGTTTGTGTATTCTAGTGCTTGGGAGCATTCAATACTTGAACCATTGACCTCTAAAGGTTATGTTAAAGTGGTATGTGGTCCTGTTTAGCTGCTTTGATTAAATGTTATGTTAAAGTGGTATGTAGTCCAGTTATGCTGCTCTGATTAACAGTGATGTTAAAGTGGTATGTGGTCCTGTTTAGCTGCTTTGATTAAATGTTATGTTAAAGTGGTATGTAGTCCAGTTATGCTGCTCTGATTAACAGTGATGTTAAAGTGGTATGTGGTCCTGTTTTGCTGCTCTGATTAAAGGTTATGTTAAAGTGGTATGTGGTCCAGTTATGCTGCTCTGATTATGTCCTCTTGAAGTTGACAGGCTTCAAATGTGAAAGTATATAATCTTCAAAGAAATTTGCCACGCCAGATGTGGATGTCCATACTCCTTCCCTGTTCACTTCTACCATGTTTAATGGGGATAGTTTATCATGGCTACACCATTACATAATGCAGGATAACTGACTCCGAGTTGTTTGTTTGTCTGTCCATCTCTGTGTACCCGTTATAGAATGTGCCTATGTGTGTTTTCAGTTTGTATATTAATCTGTCTGTATGTCTGTATGTACATCTCTTTGAGTCTACAGTAGTACACAGCTAGGGGAACAGTAATTTCACGCTCCCTTGATTGAGACAAAGGGTGCTTCTGCCTTCTGCCTTCTGCATCATTACATACAACTCAGCTCCTGTCCACTCCAGCTGGCTGGCCATTGACTCAGAGCTAATGGCAATTGATTATTAATTGTCTTTTATGGGAATCAAAGCAGACTGAAGCACAAACTGAAGCAGAGGCAAGCCTCTACATACAGTAGCTGCCGTTGTGTAGAAACCTTGTAACTCAGATCTTTGTGTTTTCCTTCTTTTCTTACAGTGTCTCTGTGTGATACAGTAGGCCGGGTGTCTGACCACAGAGCCCAAGACAAACCTGTTCAATGCCTGTTCACTTTTAAACATGCATTGACACCAGGACTTCAGGATTGAGTCCAGCAACATCAACATTCCCTCCATAAGACTAATCTAAACATGGGTTTTGCATCTCTCTAAATGCCATTCTAGTTTTTTGTCTGGTATTTCTCTCTCTCTGTGTGTGTGTGTGTGTGTGTGTGTGTGTGTGTGTGTGTGTGTGTGTGTGTGTGTGTGTGTGTGTGTGTGTGTGTGTGTGTGTGTGTGTGTGTGTGTGTGTGTGTGTGTGTGCCTGCATCCATGTGTGTATGTTTGCACATAATGGTTGTGCATGTTGTTGTAATGTGCACATTTATACATCCATACCCAGGTGTGTGTGTGTGTGTGCGTGTGTGTGTGTGTGTGTGTGTGTGTGTGTGTGTGTGTGTGTGTGTGTGTGTACGTGTGTGTGTGTACGTGTGTGTTGCCTCCCACTAGTTGTAGTGTGTGGTTCAGTGTTTGTCATTAACCCAAATGGCCTAATGGAGGAGAACTCGGGGCCCATTTTGATGGCAACCTCTTCTTCTGGCCCATTGAGCACAGAACAGAGCGCAGAGTGCATCTGACAGCTGCGTCGGAGCGTGGAACTGCCCTAATGCTACCCTGCCCCGGCCCTCCTTCCAACCCTCCCTCCGTTCACCCCCCTCCCCTCCTCTTTCTATCCCTCCTTCCTTCCTTCCACTCAGCCGCCCCCCCCCCCCCCCTTCCACCCCTCCCTCCATTCAATCCGCCTCCGTATCGCGCGCCCTCCCCTTCCCTCTCCATCTTTTCCTCCCATCTCCCTCCCTCTGGTCCATCTGCCCATCATTCTGTCCATCCTCTATCCACCCCCCCATCCCTCCCTCCCTCCCTCCCTCTCTCCCTCCATCTCTAAAAAGCCCTGTAGGTTTTGTCACTGGGGTTGTAGCTCAGTGTTGTGGGCTACCGTTTTGTAGGCTAGTTTTTCCCTTCCTCTACCTCTTCATCCATTCCTCTCTCCATCTCTTCTTCTTTCACTCTAACATCCCATCCACCCTGGCTTCTTCTCTTCCCTCCCTCCATCCCTCAATCCCTCCATCACTGTCTTGACTGGTTAAAATAAAGCCACCGTGGCTGGCCTTAATTACCTGTCAGTAATTACACAGGCAACTAAAGAAATACTGATATTTGATATATCTTGGTTTTTCTATATTCCTGTGTTAAAGCTGCTGATTGTAAGATTTCCAGATAGACTATATGAGAGGGGGATACATGGTTAGCATTGGAGCTGGCAGTCACCGATGGCCTGACCGATGGGCTGCATGCTGACCCCCCGCCCGCCCGCCCCCCCTTCCCATTGGACAATGTGCAATTGCAAAAAACAAAAAAACACAATAGTGCAATAGTGCTCATTCATCTCAATTTATTGATCTATTTTACTGCTGCTACCTTTTTAACTTTTAAATTTTTTACTTTTAACTTAAATACCGACTTTATTGTTTGTCCACCTCATTGCTTTGCTCCTTTCTTAACATTTGAACTAATTTGATTATTTTATTGTGTGTCCATTTCTGTCTATTTTAACATGTGTCAATTGTACTGTGAGAGCTACTGGATATCTGAATTTCCCCCAAGGTGATGAATAAAGTATCTCTATCTATCTATCTATCTACAGTCAAATGGTTTTCCAGAGGTACAGAGATGAAGAAGGGGTTTGATAACTGGCAGTATGTATGTGTATGTGTAGGTATATAGTTGTATATATGTATAAAAAAATTGCTATAGGAACTATACAGGGTAACATACCGTTTTGGCAAATATTAATAAGGTATTATTAAAAAAAATATTGTTAACTAAGTTCATTTTTTCAATATAAGTCTAGTAATGTATGAATTCGTAAATAAAATATAGTATGTTCTGATGAGTAAATAGGGGTGGGATTAATATGTATGTATGTAAGGGGTGGGATTAATATGTATGTATGTATGATGTATGTATCTCTATCTATCTATCTATCTATCTATCTATCTATCTATCTATCTATCTATCTATCTATCTATCTATCTATCTATCTATCTATCTATCCATCTATCTATCTGATGTCTCACCACTCACCAGGCCTACCATTGGTGGAAGTCCATGATGAGTGCTGGGTCCAAGATGTCCTTGACAGGAACCCAGCACCAGTCCTCCAGACTGTAGCCCATCGAGTCGACCAGGTACTGGAGGCCCCTGCCACTGCAACAAATGTCCAACAACCTCCAGAGGTGGCGGTGGTCAGGGACCCAGGGCTGGAAGAGGTCTGGTCTGATCCTGAACTCACACATGGAATGTGGGATGAACATGGAGAGAGAGCGGGGGAGCTGGAGGCAGACTGCAGGGCGGTTGATGATCCTGTTGATAGAGAGAAGGGGCCGATGAACTTGGGAGACAGTTTGCGGGACTCGACTCTGTGGGGCAGGTCTTGGGTGGAAAGCCACACCTTTTGAACAGGGCAGTATAGCGAGGGGCAAGAACTCCACCCGTGTCAGCTACAATGTTACAGCTAATGTATGTGTTTTTTTATTAGCATTAGCTAGCTGTAACATTCGGTAGCTGAGATTAGCTCTAATGTTTGATAGCTAATGTTAGCACTAGTGCTAGGTAGCAGCGAAAAAGTGTAACGCTTTGCACTCAATAAGTCTACATGTAGGCCGTAAGGTGAAGGCTGTATCATTTCATCCCGTTCCCACCTCGGCGTACTACTCAATTTTCACTCTGGGTGAAAGATATATTGGTGTAGATTTAGGAATAAAAAGTTGGGGTGGGGTGGCGGAAAACGGTACATTGGAGGGGGTTAGGTTTGGACATTTACAGGGGCCAGTTTCGAATTGCAGCCTCCCGTAGGTGCTCTTTGAGAGCGGTTTTGAAGGTGGGTAGTGATACAGCTGTGAAACGGGCCATAACGTACATGTTATTAACCATACTGTACATTTAAATCATATCCCCTTCTCTCTACACCAACAACACAGCATTGCACACGCTGTGAAAACGTCTTGAATGTTTAAAAATGTTGTTAAAAAACTACTGCCATATGCATGTAGATTGTATTTTTTCACAGGAGTTGGCAACAGAATAAGGATCATTGACATAGCTAAGGTGTCATCAGCCCTTGGCACCAATGTGTGATCAGCACTTATTGGGATCCATACCTTCTCAGGTTGTGACTCAACAAGTGCCTTTCATGGCAAGGGCAAGAGGAAAACATTGACTGTTGCCTGTGAAAAAGGGACTACAGTACCTGACTGCATTTACAGAACTGGGTAGCAGTTTTACCCTAGACCAGTCTACCTTTGATGGTCTTAGCAAATATGTGTGCCACCTGTATGGCCAGCCATCAGCTAAGAATGTGAATGATGCAAGATATAAAGCATTCTGCATGGCATCATCGCCTCTGCCAGAACTCTCTATGCTCCCGACGCATTGTACCAACACTGCAAAAGGGCAAATGACCAATCAGCTATAATAATAAGACATTCATTGAACGCTATAATGTGTGCCCCTTCACCCGTTGGCAATGGGTGGCACGTCGAGGATGGGGAGTTAACAGTGACCTGGATGACTACAAATCCGGCCCCTGATAGTGTGTTGCAGGTAGTCCACTGCGGTTGCAAACAAGGAAAATGTGAGACAGGAAGATGTTCATGTGTGTCTGCAAAACTGTCATGTACAGATCTTTGTCAATGCCAAAACTGTGCAAATGTTTCAAAGGAAACCGAGGATAGGGCTACATGGGATGATGACTCAGATGATAGTGGTGAGGATGATTAACATCAGTGTTGCCTGGGAAGTGTGGTGGTGGATGAGCGTGTGGACTGGGGTTCGGATGTATAGGGTGAGGGGATTAGGGTTATACAGTAGTAGTGTGATTTGTTTGTATTTGTTGAGATCAGTTTGACACTGATCTCTCCACACACCCCAGTTTACTCATTTTACTCTGTATTGTATATTGTATATGTATATTGAATATTCCTCTTTACTTCATTCATTCATTCACTTACTTTAAATTTTTTACTGTATGAAGCACACTCTCAGGGGCTCATACAGAAACAAGCATTTCATCGTAAAGTACCTGTATTTTATTTTGATAAATAATAAACAAACTTGAAACTTGTGTATGTATGTGACGAATAAACCTCTTGAATCTTGAATCTATTTTTGTACTTGCATTCTATTTTGTTTTTAAATGGAAAATAAAAAAGGTTAATGAATAACTTATTGATTTGTAAATTTTTTAACATTATTCCAAATTAAGGGGATGGTGTAGTGTTTTGATTGATTAACTATCTTGATCAAAAGTGTGTGGGTCTATTCTTTTTGTCATTATACTATCCACTGAACTGTTTTGTGTACGACCTCAATCTTTAGAAAATTGTACCAGCATCTTTAATATTGGAGGTTGGGAATCACAAGGTAAAGTGTTTTTGATACAAATTTGCTGCATGCATCACATCATCATGTTTTTGGAGGTTTATCGAATAATTTCCCCGACAGGACGTCATGCATCGGTGTGATTTTTTTTAGCAACATTTTGAAACATTCAAGACGTTTTCACAGCGTGTGCAATGCTGTGTTGTTGGTGTAGAGAGAAGGGGATATGATTTAAATGTACAGTATGTGTTATGGTTTGTAACCGACCCCAATCGCACAACACAAGACAGGTATGAGAGTAAGCCAAAACAGGGCATTTATTCAATACAAACAAAAAGCGGCACTGTCCCTTTAAGGGAGAACACAAAAACACTGGAAACAAAGAAATAGGGAAAAATGTGGCACTGTGCCTTTAAGAGGCGAGCAGGCTAAGGGGCTAAGGCTAAGGGACAGGGCCAGGGCAAAAGTCAGGGCAGGAACAGGGGCACTGGAGAGGGGGAACAGGGACAGAGGCCCGGGGAGGCGGGCTGGAGACAGGGACAGAGAACAGGGTTAAGGCCTTGGACAGGGCGAGGGCCAGAGCTGCTTACAGGGATGGCAGGGTTCCGACGGCGGAAGCCTGGCACGGAGATACCCCTCGGAAGCTGCAGACGGGCAGCGCAGAACACCGGGGTCCCAGAGGACCGGGGCGAAGAGACGCATCCTCCCGTGGAACTAGGAAGCGATGCGCGCCGGCTTGACGTCGGAGTGGGAGCGCGCCGGCTTGACGTCTGGAGTGGGAGCGCGCCAGCTTGACGTCTGGAGTGGGAACACCACTTCAGGCCTGGCACGGAGATACCCCTCGGAAGCTGCAGACGGGCAGCGCAGAACACCGGGGTCCCAGAGGACCGGGGCGAAGAGACGCATCCTCCCGTGGAATAGGAAGCGATGCGCGCCGGCTTGACGTCGGAGTGGGAGCGCGCCGGCTTGACGTCTGGAGTGGGAGCGCGCCGGCTTGATGTCTGGAGTGGGAACACCACTTCAGGCCTGGCACGGAGATACCCCTCGGAAGCTGCAGACGGGCAGCGCAGAACACCGGGGTCCCAGAGGACCGGGGCGAAGAGACGCATCCTCCCGTGGAATAGGAAGCGATGCGCGCCGGCTTGACGTCTGGAGTGGGAACACTGGGAAACCTCCCGTAGAGGATTAGAGAGTGCAGACGGTGTCCCACTCCAGGCAAACGGCGACAGGTGGTGATGGCTGGCACATCGTCTCACGCCGGAGACGCGGCAGGTGATGGTAACGTCCAGGACTCCATGAACACTGAACACAGATAAAGATACAGAGTCCAGAACACCGAACCAGCATACAGAACGACCTGACCAGGACTGGAGGGGAGGTCGAAGTATTTAAAGCCCTCTGGGGCGCTAATCATAAACTAATGACAGCTGTGAAAGGTAGTCCAAGGGTGGGGGCTGTTGAAGAGCGTAGACAGGGAAAGTCCAAAGGTGGGGGCTGGTGAGGTGAGGAGACAGGGAATTAAAGGTCCAGGGAACAGGCGAAACCTCACAGTATGGTTAATAACACATACGTTATGGCCTGTTTCACAGCTGTATCCAATCGCTTGCCTATAGCAAGTAGCGTATATGCATATAACATTGTTTAGAAACCTATTTTGCGAATGTTAGAATGTGTTTTTTGTCCATTTTCGTTGAGATGTACTCCGTGGATGACATGCTAACATCACGTTACTGTTTACACAATGTATTGTGGTCTGTAACTTGGCAACAATAATAATAATAATAATAATAATTAATTTAATTTATATAGCGCTTCTCAATAACCCGAAGTCGCTGACAATAGTCGGGAGCAAAGTAAAAACAAAGAAACAAAAGCAAAGAAACAAAAACAAAGAAACAACAAAGAAACAAAAAACAAAAGGAACATGAGACCATGGGGGGAACAGGGAAGACAGCATGATAGCACAAAAAGACTGGAGACAGACATCAATCAGGTTGGAGGGGGGGGGGGGTCTAGTCCAGACTTTAAAATTATGATTTCGCAAAACGGGCAGGATTGTAAATGGAGAATTTTTTATTCCTAAATCTACACCAATAGATCTTTAGCCCAGAGTGAAAATTGTGTAGTCCGCCGGGGTGGGAACGAGAATAGTTTTCTAGCCACTTCTCAGCCTTCACCGTATGGCCTATGAACCACGTGACGCATGTTTCTTCCTTCATACAGCCTCTTTCCAGAGCACGAAGACAACTTGAGGTGTAACTTTCAGCCAATCGTTGACCTCTATTATACTTTGGTTTTGCCCAAGTTTACGCTTGAGAAATTTGTTCCGTACAAGTGCTGCATTTCGAACTCAAATTTTTTGCTTGAAGAGGGCTTTTAATGGTACAGTGAGTTTTAGCTATGTTGACACACATTTCAGGTATATTCTGTAATATTTAAATGGATATCTCAAAAAAAGTCTCATGTGGGGTTAAAGGTTATGTTTATAATGTAATTATAAATTTGGTGAAAATACAATGAGTTTTGCCCAGGGATTAGTGTAACAGTGTTACATTTACATTTAGTGTTAGGACCTGACAGTGCACTTTTGCAAGGCTGGAGCCATACTCTACTCTGAAATGGGGTGACTATGCAAAAATGGCTGCAGTTCTCAGACTGTTCATTTTATATGGCTGAAATCATTATGCCTGTATAATTACAGTGAAGACAATCTCTGTGAATTACAGCAGAGATGTTGATTATCTATTGATGGAAGATTCTGAAATACTGAAAAGACTGTATGATAAGGAAACAGTTTGCCTTTGTGGATTATTTACATAAAGCATTGACCCTAAGAAAGTATATGTTGTAAATGTATTGTTTTGCATAATATTAGTTATCTGTATTATTATTATTATTATTATTATTATTATTATTATTATTATTATGCTGAGTGACAGAGAAGACATGTCTTATATGTTGTAATTGTGTGTCATGTAATCACATGTGGGAAGGGCCATTTAGATACATGACACAAAAATGTAATTAAATGTATTAATTCACATTTGCCATTTTGCATTGAGAGTAAGACTGTGGAGCCAAAATATTAAAGGATGTCATTGTCCAAATGCTCATTTGGCGCTCTCTGTAGATGTAGGCTATGTGGTTTGGTTTCACTCTAACCTTGCTGTCTCGTGTTGCCAGTAGTAGTAGATTGCTAGTCAACTGCCACCTACATGGTAACCGGAGTTGGCTGGGTTTGACGTGCCGGGACAGCTTGTACACAACCTTTAAACCTGTCTGGTCTCATGTGGTGTGAGTCTGTAACCCATTACCTGCAAGACAAAGGTTTACGGGAGAGGACTAACAAACCAACTCCACCCCTTCCAATGGCCAGCAATGGCCAGAGGTTAGACATACTGTAGGGCTAGCAACAACCCTATTCTGTAAAAAAACGATGCTATGGAAACGGCAACAAAAGAAACCCCAACATCTGGATGTGAAGGCCCACATGAGTACCAAACTCGTATGACTCCAATGAAAGCCCTTGGAAAGTTGGTGGCGTGAAGAAGTGGGTCCTGAACACCATAAAGTTTGGTTTCTGGAACGTTCTAACCCTATTTGAAGCTGGAAAGTTGGCACATATCACCAATGAAATGAGACGCTACAACCTTAACATCCTCGGGATAAGCGAAGCAAGATGGACCGATTCAGGGTCAATGAATGAATGAATGAATGAAAAGTTTATTTCTTGGACATGTTATTCTTCTTATTTCTTCAAACAACTCACAGTGTCTTGATCCGTCAGACCAAACAATCATAACAACAAATTTAAAAAATCCTTAAAGAAAAAAAACATTTAAAAAAAAGAACAAAGAAAAAAAACAGGAATTATAAACAAAAGAGCAATGTGTTTGGTTGGCAGACATGTCCAAAAAAAAGAAGTAGAGGGAAGCTTAGCTTATTGATCCCTACCCCCTTACATTTGTATTTGTTCTTCCATTAATATTACTAGAATTTACATAATTTAGTATATTACAATATAGAATATTATTTTTTACTTATATTAAAAGTTTACAATAAAAAACATGATTCACTTGACAGCAGTGAATATAGTACATCACTACATACACAATATAACATAATTTTGTTTATCCTCACTACTCATTTCTGTATTTTTCTAATGTGTATTTTTTTAACTGCTTTTTAAATTGTGCCACGTTTACTCAGTTTGATGTAATCAGGTAAATTATTCCACAACTTCACTCCACACACCGATATGCACATGCTTTTCAGCGTGGTGTGTACCATTGGTTGTTTGAGATTCCCTCTCCCTCTTAAATTATATTCACCTTCCCTGTCTCTGAACCATTTTTGAATGTTGCCTGGGATTAGCTTGTATCTGGCTGTGTATACAATGAGGGCAGTTTTGTAATCCACTAGGTCCATAAATTTCAATGCTTATAGCTTTATAAATAAGTTATTGGTGTGTTCATAATATCCTACATTGTTGATTATTCTTATTGCTTTTTTTTGCATGGTGCATATTGGCTGTAGAGTGCTTTTGTAGGTATTACCCCACACCTCCGCACAGTAGCTCATATATGGTAGGAAGAGTGTACAGTACAGTGTATACAGTGTTTTTTGGTTTAGAATGTGTCTTATCTTGCATAAAACACCAACACTCCGTGCCAATTTAGTCCTGACATATTTGATATGAGGTTTCCAGTTGAGTTTGTGGTCTATTATCACACCCAGAAATGTATTCTCAAATACCCTCTCCAGTTTAATACTATCAATCCTTAGTTCAACCGGTGTATTTACTTGTATATCACGTTTACCAGATATCATGATTTTTTTTTTTATATATTTAATGATAATTTATTTACATCAAACCACACTTTCAGCTTGGTTAGCTCAGCTGCGACATCCTTTAAAAGCATTTGGAGGTTCTCTCCCTCACAGAAGACATTTGTATCGACAACAAAAAATACATTTTTCAATCAAAACAAACACTGGAGAAACAGTCCTATACTCTGGGCGAGACGATGACCGGCATCAAGAAGGGGTTGCCATCCTTCTCCAAAAGGGCATAGAGAAATCACTCATTGAATGGAAACCCATCAACAATAGAATAACAGCCAGATTCACGGGACAACATAACAACCTTACAGTTATTCAAAGCTATTCTTCCACCAATGATGCCAAAGAAGAGGAAGAAGACCTTTTCTATTATACCCTCCAATCTGAAGTCCAGAGAACACCTGCCCAAGATCTCCTTATTGTCAGCGGCAATGCAATGCAAAGGTGGGCAGCGATAACACCAACTATGAGAGAGCGATGGGAAAACATGGATGTGGAGTAATGAACAACAATGGTGAGCGATTAGCTTCATTCTGTCTATCAAACAACATGGTTATTGGAGGCACTCTGTTTCCCCACAAGAACATCGACAAATTGACATGGCTCTCACCAAATGGGAAAGACCAGAACCAGATTGACCACTTGATGATCAATGTCAAATAGAGACGCTCATTGAGCGATGTCAAAGGGAGGAGAGGAGCAGATGTCTCCAGCGACCATCACCTTATAACAGCAGATATCAAACTGAGGTTGAAAAGAACAGGACCAACACCCAAAGGGTCCCCAAGATTTGATGTTTGCATGTTGAAAGACCCATCCATAAAGATGAAATTCACAATACAACTCCGGAACAGATACCAAGCTCTCTCCAGTACTACAAGGGTACAAGGCTAGTAAGTAGGGACAAGAGAGCCTACCTGGAAGAGCTGGCAAGCGCAGCCGAAAAAGCAGCATCCCATAACCAACATGGAACAGTCTACAAAATCACTAACCTGATATGTGGAAGAAAATTCTGAAACATCAAGCATATCAGAAGCAACCAAGGACAATTACTCACTACAGAAAAAAAACAAGAAGATCGCTGGACAGAACACTTCAGAGAGATTCTCAACAGAGATCCCCCTCTATACCCAATAGAAACACAAGAAGCCGTAGAAGATCTGGACATTAACATCAACAAAAATAGAAATCATCCAAGCCATTCAAACACAAAAAAAACGGAAAATCCCCAGGCACTGAACCTAAACTCAGAACTCGTTAAAGTTGATCCAGAGCTAGCTGCAAACATCCTACTCCCACTATACACCAACATCTGGGTGGAAGGGAAGATACCATTAGACTGGACTGGATTAGAGTGATCATTAAGGTTCCAAAGAAAGGCACACTATCCGATTGTAACAACTGGAGGGGCATCACACTTCTTTCTGTTCCCAGCTAAATATTCTGTAAAATCATTATACACCGTATTACATCAGCAGTTGACAAAGTACTCTGTGATGAACAAGCCGGTTTTAGGAAAGGAAAGAGATGCATCGACCAGATCTTCAAGTGGCGAACCACGTAACGCGCTGCGTCGCAGCACGGCCGACCCGGGTTTGATTCCCGGACCCGGCGTTCTTTGCCAAATATCTTCCCCTGCTCTGTCTCCCATTTCTTCCTCTCCCTCGCTCTCTACCGGACTGCCCCGGTAGTAAAAACACAATAAAAATCTACAAAAAAATAAAAGAAAAGAAAAGAAACGTCATCAACTTCCAGAAGGCTTTTGACAGCATCCACCGTGATAGTCTCTGGAAGATCACAAGAAGCTATGGAATCCCCTCCCACATAGTTAATGTCATCAAACTGTTCTACACCGGCTTTTCTTGCACTGTGGGAACAAGCACCACCAGTTTTTAAGTAAGATCCGGAGTCCGCCAAGGATGCGTGATGTCAGCATTACTTATCAACCTTGCAATAGACTGGGTTATGAGGAGAACCACAGAAGACAAGGCAAGAGGGATTCGTTGGACCCTCTATTCCACCATTGAATACCTTGACTTTGCGGATGACCTAGCCCTTCCGTCACATACACACACACACATCTCCAGGAAAAGACAGACAGACTCCAACACTATGGCCAACAAGTTGGACTGATTGTAAACAACAATAAAACCAAAGTCATGCCCATCAACACCAATACACCAACACATATAACAATAGAGGAACAGGTCTTGGAAAATTCAGATCATCTCACATGAGCACATAAGGTGCAGACATATAAAATCAGTTTTTCACATTAGGATCTAACATCCCAATAGGCCATCTTGTTTATGGTTTGATTCAGTTTAAAAAATAGACAATAATAAAAAGAACAAGATAGAATAGACGAGAGTAAAATAGTAAAATAGTGCAGTGAAATCAAATAGTAGAATATAATAGACACAAAATGAGCACATCAAGTGCAGACATATAAAATCGCAGTTTTTTACAGTGCAATAAAAAAGTTCTGGATTACTGTTTAACAGTTTAAAGTCATCTTTACCTTCTCTGTTTGGTATGCAGTTTAAAACCTGACAGTCTTCCCTCTTGTTTGATACCCACTTTGACCCTTCAAACCTCCCTCTCAGGGCGCAGTTCTCTCTCTCAGGGCGCAGTTCTAGATCTTCTAGTTTAGTTATATATTTCTGCCAATCGGTTTTGTTAAGTTTGTCAGCTTGGCTGTCAGCCTTTTCCTGTTTTTGTTCCATACCTGCTGTCGAAATCAATTCACCCGTGGTTGGGTTTCAAGACTTGTCCTGCATCCTGCCAGTTCCATCCTGCATGCGAGTCCTATACACATCCCTTGCTGGTCTTGCTTCATATCAAATTAACATAGACTGAAATGAAACTTTTGATCTCCCGGGCGACGGTACGTCATGTCATTTTATTTTACGCACTCTGAACCTTTTTCTATTACCTAAACATTAAATCTGGGCCACTTATTTGTCAAACACTTATCCAGAAGTTGTTGAAATGGTCCAATTTCTCAACATTTCAATGGAGTGTTTATCAGGGGCTGACATTATGATTAGAATGTCAAATTTGTATTTTTCACTCCCAAGTTGCATTCGATTCATCATGGCAGTGCCCAGAAAATGAAAATTCTCCACAGAAATTCTGAGAAGTTGGACCATTTCGGGATAAGTGTTTGATAAATAAGTGGCCCGGATTTTATGTTTAGATCATATAAAATGCTTCTGAATAAGTAAAATAGAATTACATGTCTACTGTAGGAGATCAAAAGTACCAGCAACAAGGAACCAGCAACCCCTCCCCTATCCCCCCTCAAATCTAACCCACACATCAGACCAAATTAACCCTTTCACTACCAAATGGTTAACCCTTTCACTGCGACAATACAGGTTAACCCTTTCACTGACACACAGGTTAACCGTCTGTAGTGTGGTAGTAAAGGGTTAACCTTCTGTAGTGTGGTAGTGAAAGGGTTCAAAAGATTTTAAAAACAAACCGTAATACCAAGCTGCTTAGAGGTCGCCGTTTGGCAGATTCTACCTTTAAAAGAAAATAGGCAAAGGAATGAAAAAGTTAATATTCACAAAGCTTAAACATAATGCTCTAGAGAAAATGGTTTAGAATAGTGAAAAACATCCAGAATCACCACCAGTGTGGTCCTTTTGAATGGAGATGAAAGAGGTTAGCGTCCCCCTCGATAATGCTAAATAAAATATTTGTATACACAATTCTTAGTTTTCTTAACAAAATAGATACAAAGAAACCCATGTACATAAAAATAACCATGGGAAGGATAACACAGAACAGCCATGGGGCTCGTTTACCTGCCACCCCACCTTCCTTGTTAAACGGGAACAACAGATTGACTACTGCATGTAGGTGGTTAGGGGCTGCAGCAGGCTGCATATTGGACAATATGTCACAGGGGACTGGAAGGGATGGGATTGGTGTTGTGTAGCATTTGTGCATGTGTGCGTGTGAGTGAGTGAGAGGGAGAGAGAGACAGATAGAGAGCCTACTGTCTGTCGCAAGGCCTCATAGGAGATTATATTTGTAGTGTGTGTGTGTGTGTGTGTGTGTGTGTGTGTGTGTGTGCTCGCTCAGATATTTTCTGTGTATCAGAGAGGTTACTGTTTTTCAGTCACGTGAAGCCTCGGGACCTTTGTGTGTGTGTGTGTGTGTGTGTGCGCGTATGCGTGCGTGCCAGCATTACATGTCTGTATCTTTGAAAGACAAGGCCCTAGGACCTTTGTGTGTGTGTGTGCGGCTGTGCGCCTACCTGCCTGCATGTCTGTGTGACAGATAACCCATATAGGAGGCCTTAGGACCTGTCTCTCTCTCTGTGTGTGTGTGTGTGTGTGTGTGTGTGTGTGTGTGTGTGTGTGTGTGTGTGTGTGTGTGTGTGTGTGTGTGTGTGTGTGTGTGTGTGTGTGTGTGTGTGTGTGTGTGTGTGTGTGTGTGTGTGTCGAGGGACTGATGGCAGTGGAAAGGTCATTGTTGAAATGCCACTGGTCATTACAGGCAGCCGCTGTATAGAGAAGCCAGTACAGTCTCCGTCTGTCTGTGGGACACAAGAGGATGCTTCACTGATAAGGCCCAAAGGGCAGGAGCAAGCACAGACATTTTGGAAGACTGGGACTCAAGCACAAAAAAGATCTCTATTCAGAAAAAAAAGTTAAATAATAAAATGCATGAATGAACACTTTATAAAAGGGGCGGGCGGATAGAGACAGAGGCTCCAGGCCCCGGCATGAACTTTCCAATGAGGGATTCTTTCTCTCTTTTTTTCAATCTATAGCGGGCAGGCTATCCATCTCTTCTCTGTCTGCCAGCCGGTTCGTTTAGCAATACAAGGAAGCTATCAGATTGAGCCCAAATCTATATGTCTATAACATCCCTTTGCTTTGATTTCAAACCAAACGTGAAACAACAACTTGCCCACCACCCTGCCCTCTTGTTTGTACACGTCAACATAATTATTTAGCCATCATTACCCCTCCAGTATTTCTAGAGAGAGAGCTTCAATCAAAACACATTAGAACAGAACACTAATCCATGTGCTTCCCCCCCTCCTCCTCTAAGCACCATGTAACCCCGTTATGTCAAGGCAGACTCCGCCTTGGATGCTGCTGGTTTGTTTATCTGATTACGGCGACATGCATGGGTCTCCTTTAAGCAACAACAACCCCGACTTCATTAATTAGATCGGACCGTGCATCTGGCTGGCCGACCTGACGCTGCATTACCGGGGCTATAGCTTTCGATGACCGGGGAAGAGGAATGGAAGGAGAGGGGAGGGATCCGCTGCTCGAAACCGAGGAGGGAGGGAATGAATCCTGTCGTTGTGTGAGTCTTGACTATCACCCGTCATCACCATCTTCAAACCCCCTGGTTGATCGCCTCACACTTGGGTTGTGAAATATCGCGTCCTGCCTCCTCCTCCTATTCTCTCCCTCATTTTCTGAACAGATCGTCGTTTGAATGAATGCGGTGTTGTGAGTGTCCTCCTCCTCGGCAGCGTTAATGCGGTGCATCTCGCGTCTTCTCGCCGCCGTGAACGCGGTCATATTCCGGGGTCTTTTTCGCCGTCTCACCACGGTCCTCCTGCCTCTCCTGGTTGGTGTTGGTGGTCTTCCTCCCCGGGGATGTCAACAGAGAGGCGGCAGGATGGTGCGGATCGCCAGCGCCCTGGGGCTTGTGATGTTCAGCGTGGCCCTGCTCATCTTGTCCCTCATCAGCTACGTCTCCATCAAGAAAGATTTCCTCTTCACCACCCCCAAGTACGGAGCCAACGGAGGCCCCAGGATGTATATGTTTCATGCGGGATTCCGGTAGGTATATACTTGTGTGGCTTGATTTCTTCTTCCCTGGTGTATAAGGTTGTCCTTATTTCATTATGGTGACTGTTTGAATGTGACATATATAGGTCTAGGCTGTCTCTCTCCTCGCCCTGTCTGTATTATGGTGCATTAAGTTAATGTCATGGAGGGCAAATAGGGGGGGTTAACAGACATGAACAGTAGCACAGTAGTAGAGTGACATTAGCTAGCTAGCATACTGCTGCTGAGGTAGCCTGATAGGTAATGATAGGAGGATGAAGGCCTCCATAGCCTGCTGTTAACAGAGTTGGCCTAGCTGTAATCGACCTATCAGAGACAGTCTAATAAACACACTCCTGATTGATTGATTGATTGATTGATTGATTGATTGATTGATTGATTGATTGAAAACTTTATTAACAGATTGCAGAATGGGTACAGTACAGTACAGCTCAATACATACAATTGTTAAGGGGATGCAGACCAGAGAGACTTTCGTCTTGTTTACATCAGGGTCCCCCATTTTCAAATTCATCATAACATAATATGACATACACGACATACAGATAGACAGTACTGCTACATCTATACATTTATGACATACCAGATTTGCAAATACAGTACTGTTTGTGATACAAAAAGAGTCTAGAAAAGAGAGTATACTTTTGATGTAGAAACTGTACATTGGAGGAGGTTGGGTAGGTGGGTGGGGGGGACTACATTGGAGGTGGTTGGGTGGGTGGGGGGGGGGGGGGGGGGGTTGGGTAGGAGGGGTGGGTGGGGGACACTGTACAACTGTACTTGCAAAACTGTACATTGGAATATTGACAACCATACTTGGTCATTTACTGTACATTGGAGGGGGTTGGGTTAGGACTTTTCCTACTCAGAAAGTTGGAGACGTTCCACTGTCAAACAGCTTTGCAGGCTGTGACGTACGGGCGTAGAGGTATCTCTTTCAGGAGTGTGTTGGCAGCTCTACTTGTGTGCAATAAACAGACTTTGTACCTATGATACAACTGGCCATATTCAACCTAGCTACTGGGAAGTAATGGGGAATGGGTGATCTGTCATAGCAAATGAATTACAGTTTCTACATGATGAATAGATTCAATTGTAAGTGAATTGACCCCAGTCCAATTTGAGGACGCTTGAGGCAGGGTTTTGGCCTAGAGTTGGACACAAAAACGTGTTGTTGGTGTTATTTATGACGCACACATCTGGTGATTTCCATGTTTACAACTGAAATATTAAATCCGGGATGAAAATCAGATCCCCCCTTCTGCACACAATTAGCCACATGTTGCAATTGACAGCATTAGTGAAAATCAGGAGCTGGACCAGAGCAGTTTCAGTTTAATGGCATAGATGTACTGTAATTAAAAATATATATGTTGGTTTGAAATGCAAACCATTCAAATTCCTAGGTGATTGTACTCATCTAGTGGGCTGTCATTTAAAATCACGAGGGTTGAATCACGAGGGTTGTACTTCGCACCATGATTCAAATGGTTTGCATGGTTTCCCATTAAACTGAACATGCTCTCACAGCCCACTTACTGATGTCCCCAACATGGTCTATATAATAGGCAAATGGCACACCCAGGCTGCCAGCATGTAAGCTCTATTGTACTCTGTCTTGGCCTGAGGGCCTGTATGTGCTGCACTCCATTTGTAGCCTACAGAACCTTTTTAAAAGGAACACGCCAACTTTTTGGGAAATTAGCTTATTTGCCATCTACCCTGGAGTTAGACAAGCAGATACATACAATTTTTTCTCTGTGCATGCATTAGGCTTAGGGAACAGCCGCGACGTTAGCCTAGCTTAGCGTCGTTCACTGGAATAGGTGTGCCAGTGTAGCCTAGTTCCCAGCAGTCACAAAACACTCCAAATACAACTCTTGATTAATTGAAAATGGGGGACCCTGATGTAAACAAGACTAAATACTTTTTCCCGGTCTGCATCCTCTTAACAATTGTTTGTATTGAGCCGTACTGTATTGTACCCATTCTGCAATCTTTTTCAATCAATCAACTTCAAAGCTTTCCTGTAAACATGCTGTGTGTGACCTGTGTATTTACCACATGGACATTATTATCATATCTTTTTACATTTTCGTTTTTTCTAAGCAGATATATACTTGGAATAATCTTTTTGCCAAACCACTGCTGCC
The DNA here is from genome assembly GCF_963971535.1 of Notolepis coatsorum. Classification (NCBI taxonomy): domain Eukaryota; kingdom Metazoa; phylum Chordata; class Actinopteri; order Aulopiformes; family Paralepididae; genus Notolepis; species Notolepis coatsorum. Next base: position 30,744,362 of record NC_140175.1, on the reverse strand, counting down.
TGGAGGCAGTGATTTCATCACCTCAAAACAAAGCCCTGTTGTTTTTTGAAAAACTGGGCATTTGAGGGGATGAAATCACTGCGCCCAGGCAGCAGTGGTTCGTCAAAAAAAATAATCAGAGTATACAGGTATCTGCTTAGAAAACGATAATGTCAACAAAAAAATATAAAAAATCCACGTGGTAAAATACACAGGTCACAACATGTTTGCAGGGACGTTTTGGAGTTGTATTTGGAGTGTATTTCGTGACTGTTAGGAACTAGGCTACACTGGCACACCTACTTCCAGTGAATGACGCTAAGCTAGGCTAACGGTACGGCTGTTCCCTAAGCCTAATGCATGCACAGAGAAGAAAACGGTATGTATCTGCTTAACTCCAGGGTAGATGGCAAATTTCCCAAAAAGTTGGCATGTTCCTTTAAGCCAGAGTGTCTGGCTGTATACTGTAGCCTACAGACTCTGTTTAAGTCAGGGTGTCTGGCTGTATTCTGTAGTCTCTACAGACTGTTTACGTCAGGGTGTCTGGCTGTATACTGTAGTCTCTACAGACTGTTTACACCAGGGTGTCTGGCTGTATACTGTAGCCTACAGACTCTGTTAAAGCCAGGGTGTCTGGCTGTATACTGTAGTCTCTACAGACTGTTTACACCAGGGTGTCTGGTTGTATACTGTAGCCTACAGACTCTGTTTAAGCCTGGGTGTCTGGTTGTATACTGTAGCCTACAGACTCTGTTTAAGCCAGGGTGTCTGGTTGTATACTGTAGCCTGCAGACTCTGTTTAAGCCAGGGTGTTTGGCTGTATACGGTAGCCTACAGACTCTGTTTAAGCCAGGGTGTCTGGTTGTATACTGTAGCCTACAGACTCTGTTTAAGCAGGGTGTCTGGCTGTATACTGTAGCCTACTACAGACTCTGTTTAAGCCAGGGTGTCTGGTTCTATACTGTAGCCTATATACTCTAGTTTAAGCCAGGGTGTCTGGCTGTATACTGTAGTCTCTACAGACTGTTTAAGCCAGGGTGTCTGGTTGTATACTGTAGCCTACAGACTCTGTTTAAGCCAGGGTGTCTGGTTGTATACTGTAGCCTGCAGACTCTGTTTAAGCCAGGGTGTCTGGCTGTATACGTGTAGCCTACAGACTCTGTTTAAGCCAGGGTGTCTGGTTCTATACTGTAGCCTATATACTCTAGTTTAAGCCATACAGTATAAGTGCTGTGCCTTATGTTACCCTACAGACTTATTTTTTCTATGGGGTCTGACCATGTATACTGCTCTCTAATTTGTTTTGCAGTAGGCCTACATGTTTGGCTGTCGACATCAATTGATTAGTAGGCATACATAACATAAGCACACTTGGGGACAATAACATGCCTCTACTCTTCCTAAGGGTTGTTAAATAGCCCACAACTATCCAAGCCCATATCATTTATTTTATGATATTGGTTGTTTGAAATTTTACCAACATACCCTACTTGGTGACTGGCTAGCAGTAGCAACACAGATTGATACCTATTCATTAAATGGGGTGCGATACCGCAGAATCCCACGCGTACTAAGCCTACACTTCATAATAGTGTCCTGCTAATTGTCCATCCTACATCCACGTTTTATTAGATGGCCTGTCTGTTATTTTAATCAGCGCTATTACAGGGCGAACGAACACACGGTGAACAACTTGATTGATTGGTTGCTTTATTCTGACATGTTGTGGGCAGTGTAGGGTCTTCCCCCCCCCCCCCCATAATCAGTTTGTTTGGTCTTAGTCGTCAAAGACTTTATTAGTTACTTAATCAGTTTGTTTGTTTGGTCTTAGTCGCCAAAGACTTTGTTAGTTGTTAATTAATTAAACAAGCACACGGCTGGATGGAGGGGAGGCTGAGAAGGCAGTGGAGAAGAGATGGGACTTGAGGAGAGACTGAGCAAGGGCTGCTCGACTATGGCAAAAAATCATAATCACAATTATTTTGATTGATATTGAAAATAATCACGATTATTAAAGTCATTGTTTTGAGAACATCATATGACGACGACAATTTGTTTGACCTTTCTTCTCGACCAAAGGCTACCTTTCGGTCATCTTCTACAAGTTAGTTACCAAAATAACAAAATAAAAACGTGAGAAATGTGCCGGGACTCTCTCCTCCCTCTGAAACTACTGTCGGAGTGCACCGCTGTGGAGGAAGGGTGCGCTGCATTTACAACACAAGACAAAATGAGAGCAACATGGCATGCGGCACAATAATCGTTTTATCTCGATTATCTTGTTTTCATGATTGTGGGAAGTAGGGGTGTAACGATGCATCGAAATGCATCGATCCTAATGTGACGATTCAACTGCATCGATTTGAAAATGTTAGAATTGATTAGAATCGAAAAAAAAATTTATTGTTTTTATTGACCTATAGTCCATTCATGCTAATTGAATCAGGTCCCCCAGCCACATTTGTGTATTCAAAATATGTTGGGGAATTAACTGATAGAAAATTAATCGAATCGAATCGTGGTCAAATGAAGAGATATTATGATGCATTGAATCGTTGCCTGAAGAATCATAATCGAATCGAATTGTTGTGAGGTTGAATCATTACACCCCTAGCCCTAGTGGGAAGGCAAAATTACAAGCCCGACCGATTTATCGCCTTGGCTTATCAGTATATATATCAATATATCGCTATGGGTGTCTGTGTTACAGATATCTCGCTGGTTGATTAGCCGTCTTGTACAGGTTCTAATGGGCAAATTATTTAAGCTAGAGAATAGTGGTATCGTATGAAGAATCACTGCTAGCTCACTGGCAAAGGAAGTAGATATTGTTCCAAATGTTACTCTCACCTAACTTGTAGAAGATGACCGAAAGGTAGCCTTTGGTCGAGAAGAAAGGTCAAACAAATTGTCGTCGTCATATGATGTTCTCAAAACAATGACTTTAATAATCGTGATTATTTTCAATATCAATCAAAATAATTGTGATTATGATTTTTTGCCATAGTCGAGCAGCCCTTGCTCAGTCTCTCCTCAAGACCCATCTCTTCTCCACTGCCTTCTCAGCCTCCCCTCCATCCAGCCGTGTGCTTGTAAAAGGTTTCTGTTGTTTAATTAATTAACAACTAACAAAGACTAAGACCAAACAAACTGATTAAGTAACTAATAAAGTCTTTGACGACTAAGACCAAACAAACTGATTATGGGGGGGGGGGGGGGGGGGGGGAAGACCCTACACTGCCCACAACATGTCAGAATAAAGCAACCAATCAATCAAGTTGTTCACCGTGTGTTCGTTTTCCCTGTAAAAGCTCTCATTTTGCTTGTTTACTTCCTGAAAGTCCGCCATTGCGCTATGTGAGGCTTTTCCGAGACAGTAACTTATTCTAGTCTTACCAATAACAATAGATTTTAGAACACCTAGATTTATCGATAGCAATAGTAATATAACGTTAATGCAACAAAACGAATGCCTTGCTTTGTTAATCATAACGCTGATGCAGTAGCGTATGTCGTTGTGTTATCAACAGCAGAGGTGGGCAATAGGGTCCAGCTGCAGCGCCGGAGTGCAAGCGGTGTGACGTAATTGGCAGAATCGACTGTCAATCAATGGTCTACCTGACACGCAAACTCATAAACAATGTTTCTGTACTGGAGGTGTACAGTATTTCAATAGGCAATCCTGAAAGGATTATTTTTCTAGAAGAGCAACACTAGCCAAAACATAGGCATTGTATGCATAAAAGGGGCAAAAGCTAAAGTTAAGTGACTGTTACTTTTGTAGCAGTAGTTTTATTTGATAGGGACAGCACATGTTAATGAACATCGAGTACAAAATGTAAACATGCAGGGTTGTAGCAAGAGCTAATTTACACCAGGATAAATAAATAAATAGCCTGCTTAGGGTAAAATCATTGTGACAATCAATGATAAAAACAACAATAAAAACAAGAAACAAGTTACATAAACTAAATCAGATAAAAAATGATCACAGTTCTGGTTTGCCTTAAGATGCAGTTTAAGATGAGTCTTGAACAGGGGAGGAAATTATGCCACTTTACTCGCCAAATGCGAGTATTTTTTACGTTTGGCGAGTGATTCATGAAGACCACTCGCCAGTCTGGCGAGTATACAAAAAAATAAAACATTCTGCAATCACTGCACTGGCAAACGGTGCGCGTCTTCTGAGTGTTCGCTTTAGTTGACAGTGCCACGAGAGCACTGCACAAGACCACCCGCGGACATATAATGTTTAATAAACGTTTGCGCAGTACTGGCCAACCCGCGGACATATAATAATAAAAGTCCCGCGGTACTACTAGGCTAGCCATCAGGAGCACTCGCAAACAGATAACGTTAAACACAGCAGAATATGGAAAACAGACAGACTGACCAACGGGGAACTGCATCCAACCCTAGTACAACCATCGAGTATAAGTTACTAAGGACACATTTAAATCAGAGGTGTAATGTTGTCTACTGGAACTGTATACAGTGGTTAGCTTCTAGTTAGCGTTATATAGCTGCTTGCTAGCTAACGTTAGCCCCGTGTGTGCTCAAAGCAGCCAGCTAGGTGTATCTGTTATGACTATAATGTTTCCGAAAAAGCACCGGACTACGACGTAAGGTTAGACATTTTATTTCATGCTCAAAAGCCCCTGGCTTGCACATCGCAGTCACGAAAGAGGCTAGCTAAGCTCAACCAGACAACAGCACACGGTACACCAACCCAACTGACGTTACCACAACACTTGACGGTACGTCACAGCACTGTCGTAAGACCACCGTGCTGTCTTAAAGGCACAGTGTGCCTACCCAGATGCATACACAACATTGACGCGGCTTGACATACAAAGAAGTAATTATCACAATTAGCGATTTTTTTTGTCTGGTAAAAAATCTGTTTGGCTGGTAAAAAAAATCAGATACTCGCCAGTTGGCTGGTAAGCCAAAAAGTTAGTTTCCTCCCCTGGTCTTGAACATGGAGTATGTGGGGCACTCTCTAATCACAACTGGTAGGCTATTCCAGTAGTTACCACCTTTAACAGAGAACACAGTTTTAGCAAAGGTAGTATACCGAAAAGTAGGGTGACCAGGTCAAAATGGTTCAGTCGCAGGACAGCAGCACTGCTTTTGCGGGACAATGCGGGACACGTAGCCATTGGGTGGGACGGTCACGTGACCCAAATCAGCCAATGGGAGCGAGGGTCTGGAGAGTGTGGGTCCGCAAAGTGTCGCAGTCCTGAGTGTGTCGGTGCTGTGATCCTGCAGCTGGATACTATTGCTCGGCTGCGCAATGCATTGGTTTGTGACGTCGCCCGATTTTTTTATTTTAAATATAAGAGGGTATTGGAACGAGGCATTAAATTAACAACATTTAAAAAAAATTTAAATAATAATCTTTGAAAGATAAAAAATAAAAATAAAAAATTATATTTTTTTTTATCTTTGAATTGCGGGACATTGTTTTGTTGTAGCGGGACGCGGGACAAACGTCCCAATATCGGGACTGTCCCGCGATTCGGGCACCCTACCGAAAAGGCACCTTACAGTCCCCTCTACTGATGGCCCTGGTGGTAATGCCAGTGTCTCCTTTTTGTTCAATGTCACTGGCTTTTTTATTAGGCCTAGTTGTTGGCTACAACTTTGCCACAGTAGGCATTAATCACTTAATAGTTCAAATGTCTGTGTCCCATTCCCGTTTGCACACGCAGATACACACACACGCACACAGTGGGCCAGTGACTTTGGTGGTATGTGCTATTGCACAGATGTGTGTGCCGTTCGCGTGTATCACTTCCGCAACGGATTTAGTCGGATTTCGGTTTCTGTGTTCGCCTGATTGGCCACTAAGCCCACGTGACCCTACGCTAGCACGCCCCCCTTACCCCGCTTACGCCTGAGAGTCACACACCGCTAGCGGCAGGCAGAGAGCCTTGCTACTACTAGCCGAGTGATGAATGAAGCTGTATCTGTTTCACCTAACAGCACTATTGCTCCGTGATCATAGCCATCCATCTCTAAAGCTAACCACTATTTGTAAAAGCCACAACCACGTTACCATATGTAATAATGTAAATCATTGTGTCGTTGTACATATTGTGTATACACCGTTAGAAGCTAACGTAGCTTAGCTTGGTAGCTATTGTTGTGCTAACGCCATCCCGACACCCAGCTTGTTAGCCAGCATGAATGCCCGATGTAGAAGGCATAGACGCAGGTCGCTTGTTGGCCGGCATGAGTGCCCGATTTGGGGTGGTTCTCTCCTCTTTGTGTGCCTTTGTCCTTGCGGGTGTTCTGCCGGGGGAGCTTGTGGACGCGACAATAGTGGTGGTTGTAGGGTGTTTGAGCTTGTAGCGCTAGTTAGCTCATAGCTATCGTTAGCTCCTAACGGTGTATACACAATATGTACAACGACACAATGATCAAACACCTTATAAATACTATTGTCATGTCCATAAGTTCCCTGGCAGAATACTTGTGAGGACAAGGGTATACAAGGAGGAGAGAACCATTTTAAATCGGGTATTCGTGCTGGCTAACAAGCTGGGTAGCTATGAGATAACTAGCGCTACAAGCTCAAACACCCTACAACCACCACTATTGTCGCGTCCACAAGCTCCCCCGGCAGAACACCCGCAAGGACAAAGGCACACAAAGAGGAGAGAACCACCCCAAATCGGGCACTCATGCCGGCCAACAAGCGACCTGCGTCTATGCCTTCTACATCGGGCATTCATGCTGGCTAACAAGCTGGGTGTCGGGATGGCGTTAGCACAACAATAGCTACCGAGCTAAGCTACGTTAGCTTCTAACGGTGTATACACAATATGTACAACGACACAATGATTTACATTATTACATATGGTAACGTGGTTGTGGCTTTTACAAATAGTGGTTAGCTTTAGAGATGGATGGCTATGATCACGGAGCAATAGTGCTGTTAGGTGAAACAGATACAGCTTCATTCATCACTCGGCTAGTAGTAGCAAGGCTCTCTGCCTGCCGCTAGCTGTGTGTGACTCTCAGGCGTAAGCGGGGTAAGGGGGGCGTGCTAGCGTAGGGTCACGTGGGCTTAGTGGCCAATCAGGCCAACCCGGAAACCGAAATCCGACTAAATCCGTTGCGGAAGTGATACACGCGTCCCGTTCCCGTTTGCACATGCACGCACAGTACAAATACATTTATTTAAAAATAAAATAAAACTCTGTTACTTGAAATATTTTCACTGTGCTCCTAAATATTTATTTTTGTGTGCTCCTAAATTTCTTTGTGTGCTCCAGTGCTCCTACATTTTTTCATTTAGGAGCACATGTGCTCCTTGGGACAAAGGTTAGCGTAGATCCCTGCCAAGAAGCTATTTAAAGCTTGTGGAGGGAGCCTGATCACAAACAGAGGCAAACAAAACATACAACATGGATAGGAGTACACACCTATCTACTTACATACATACAACATGAATACAGACAAATAATATTCCCAAGTATGGCTACTATTTAGATTTGAGCAATTCCTCTTTCAGTGATTTTTTTTAAGGTGGAGATGGATTTTGACTCTGGTCGAGCTCGTTCCAGATCTGCGGGCCCCTGCATGCTATACTTAGGCTGGCACATTTTAGCTTTCACCTCTTGCCAAAGATAAGATGCCTATTCCTAGTGTTATGAATGTGCAGTGGACGGCAGACAATAATAGCTCAGACAGTCTGTGATTCATGTTATACACAACTTGATACATCATTGAAGCATTTTGGTGGACATTAAAATCAGCAAGCCTCAGGAGACCAAAGCGATGGAATAGAGGACGTGTGGACGTATTGAACCCGGACCATGACACTACTCGTAGCAGGGTTCGAAATTAAGGGGGGCTTGGGGCAAAATGCCCTCGAAAATTGACCAAATGCCCTCGAAAATCAGTTAAAGGCGTCAAGAAAAGCCCCTGACACTTTGCACAGATGTTTAGCCCTTAGTATGCACTAGGGATGGGCATTTTAAAGAAAAGATCCAGATCGATTGATCGCATGCTATACTCGAGTGATCGTGTATTACTCGAAAAGGGGAAAAAAACGTAAAAAAAAGAAAATATATATATTTGATTTTTTAATTTAAATTTTTATTATTTATTTTTCCTTATTTCTGTTCATTCACGTATATATGTTTAAGGAAACCAACAAACAGTTATAATCTTACACATACATGTGAAAAATATGTAAACAAAAATTAAAGATATATTATTTTCATAAAGATTATTAATAATTTCGATTATTTTTCTCATAGCTACGAGTAACGATTACTCACGCCCATCCCTAGTATGCACACACTCAGTATAATATGCATGTAATAAATAGTTTGTTAATAAACTCTGTTACTTGAACAATTTTCACTGTGCTCCTAAATTTCTTTGTGTGCTCCTAGATTCTTATTTAGATTTTATTTATTTAAATTTTATTTAGGAGCACATGTGCTCCTTGGGAAAAAGGTTAGCGTAGAGCCCTATATATGGAGACATTAACATTACGTCTTCATCCTGTAAAAAAAAGTGTCTACGTTTTATAATCTTTATGTTAATTTTCATCATAAAGATTCGGTGCCCCTGAAATACAAAGAAATTCCCCTGAAAATCAATTAAGGGGGGCAAAAAAAGCCCTGGGGAATTCTTTTTTTAATTTCTAACCCTGACTCGTAGTAATTTCTTTTGCAAACTTTCAAGTTTCTTGAGATGGCTGGGGTAAGTGTTGCACCATATGACATTACAGTAATTAATGAGGGGTTCAAACTAAGTTTTATAGAGCCAGAAATATACTTATTTGATATGTATCATATCAAACATCCAGTTTTTTCTTGTTATCTCGCTGAAACGTAGAAGGATGGCTGTCTTTATACCAGTCACAGCTGTCATTATACTGTTATGTCTTTATACCAGTCACAGCTGTCATTATACTGTTATGTCTTTATACCAGTCACATCTGTCATTATACTGTTATGTCTTTATACCAGTCACAGCTGTCATTATACTGTTATGTCTTTATACCAGTCACAGCTGTCATTATACTGGTATGTCTTTATACCAGTCACAGCTGTCATTATACTGTTATGTCTTTATACCAGTCACAGCTGTCATACTGTTATGTCTTTATACCAGTCACAGCTGTCATTATACTGTTATGTCTTTATACCAGTCACAGCTGTCATTATACTGGTATGTCTTTATACCAGTCACATCTGTCATTATACTGTTATGTTATACTGTTATGTCCATATACCAGTGTTATGTTATACTGTTATGCCCGTATACCAGTGTTAGATTCTGATCAATCGGCCAGTATCACATCTTCATCTGTTTGGCTTGTGTAATCATCTCCCCATCTGCGTTGTGTACTTTTAATGGTCCTGACGTCTCATACACTGGCTGATACAATCCTTATCTCTCCCTGTTAGTGCGATCCGCAAACCATAATAATCCTCCGCCTTTGTAAGAATTCGACACTTTGACAGTAATACCTTTCTTGGAAGAGCGTTGTTTATTCAATAAACAGAACCTCATAATCAGATGTTATCAAATTGTATCGTCCTTGCTATCGTCCTTCTGCTCCCTTAGCCGCTCTTGGTCTGGCTTACACCCGGAACCACTGTCCGCTTTATAGGATCTTCGTCATAGCAACGATAGCCCGCCCCTCTTCTGGTTGTCATGCGACGTGCTGTCATGACAACTGCTAATAACCTTTCACACATTTTAAACGTTTCATTACTGTCAAAACCTCCATCGCCTGCGTCCACACTCGCTGATATCACTGTGTTCCAGATTGGAACGTCAACATCCCCTGCTCAGTGTGCTGCTATTCAGTGACTCCTGCTCGCTCTGAACCACCTCTTCCACCACCCTCTTCCAGGGATGGGTACCGAATTCGGTACTTTTGAGGTACCGAACCGAAACACGTCGGTACTACTGAGTATCGAATCAAGTGAGATACAGATTTTTTTTTTTTTAAATAAAAAAATTAATAAAAAAAATCCTTTTTTTTTTCCTTTTTTTTTTCTTTTTTCTTTTCATGTCAACGTTCACACGCACAATATATGCTTACCTAGGATTTGACTTGATTCAACAACAAAGCAGTCGGAGCAATGACAAGCCGAAAACTGTCGAAATTGTAGTTATTTGAAGTTTGGATTTTTTTCTTTTACGACTGAGGTACAGTAGGTAAATAAAATTTCTTGAGACTAAAGTACCGAAAAAAGGTACCGTTGGGTACCGGTATCGATTCACAGGTACCGGTACCGGTACCGGTATCGGTTCAAATGTGAAAGGTACCCATCCCTACCCTCTTCTAAGGCAAACCATGCACATTTCGATCTCTCTGACCCGGCACCGTTAGATGTGATCATCTCCCCCCAATCTATACATCACATACATTGAAAAACCACCGATTTCCCTCACCAGTCACAGCTGTCATTATACTGTTATGTCATACTGTTATGTCCATATACCAGTCACAGCAATGTCATTATACTGTTATGTCATTATACTGTTATATAATTATACTGTTATGTCCATATACCAGTCACAGCAATGTCATTATACTGTTATGTCATTATACTGTTATATAATTATACTGTTATGTCCATATACCAGTCACAGCTGTCATTATACTGTTATGTCATTATACTGTTATATAATTATACTGTTATGTCTTTATACCAGTCACAGCTGTCAATTATACTGTTATGTCATTATACTGTTATATAATTATACTGTTATGTCTTTATACCAGTCACAGCTGTCAATTATACTGTTATGTCATTATACTGTTATATAATTATACTGTTATGTCTTTATACCAGTCACAGCTGTCATTATTCTTTTATGTCATTATACTGTTATATAATTATACTGTTATGTCTTTATACCAGTCACAGCTGTCATTATACTGCTATGTCCTCAGTCACAGCTAGTAGCCCCCCCCTTTTTCTCTCTCCCTATCTCTTTCATTGTCTCTTCTCTTCTTTCCTCCTCTCTTTTTCTCTATCTCTCTCATTGTCTCTGCTCTTCTTTCCTCCTCTCTCTCTCTCTCTCTCTCTCTCTCTCTCTCTCTCTCTCTCTCTCTCTCTCTCTCTCTCTCTCTCTCTCATTGTCTCTGCTCTTATTTTTCCTCCTATCTCTCTCTCTGCTCTTCTCTCTCATTGTCTCTGCTCTTTCCTCCTCTCTCTCTCATTGTCTCTGCACTTTTCTCTCTCCCATAGTCTCTGCTCTCTCCCTCCCTCTCATTATCTGCCTCTCTATCTCTCTCTCTCTCACTCCATATCTCTCTCTCTCTCATTGTCTCTGCTGTTCTTTCCTCTTGACTGTGAGGGAGAGAGAGAGAGAGAGAGACCATTATGCTTGCTGCTCGTGAGCGAGCGGCGCCACTCTGTTCAGACGCCATGGTGACTCCCGCCACCGGCGCGCCAGAGCCATTGATAGATAGAAAGAGTTTGGACAGACAGGCTGTGCTGTGTAGTAGACCTTCTATGGGCGTCACGTTTCTACCCCATTCTCTGACTAGACCGGAAAAGTGTTTGTTGCAGAAGATGAGTTTAAAATCTTATGCCAAACATTCTACAGAGAGGAGGAGTGGATGGCTGCTGCCACTGACCACGGCAATGTCTCTCCACTCTGTCTCTATACGGGCGGTGGAGGTGCAGGCAGCTGCAGCCGGAGCTCACGGGAGCTGTCCGTGGTCCTGATTTACACCATCAGCACCAGATTCATTTCCTTTGCGCCCTCTAATAATTTCCAGCCTCGCTGTCATTTGCCTCACAGCCCAAGGTTATTCTGTGGGACGTTGAAGGGTGGGGACGGTGTTGTTGATGGGTGTGGGTGGGTGGGAGCCATTTTGTACAGAAAATTCACCATTTAGGTACATCTATCTAGTAGTCGGTTTCTTGCTGTTATGGTGTCTTATCAGTGTCTTCCTTGTACATTTAGTAGCTGTGGTGCGGTTGCAGGGGTCATTTCATTTCAGTGTTGTTTCAGGGTTTCATGTTGGGCAGTTTATGGTACTTAAATTGCTATATTGGGGTTTTCATTTTTATTTAATACCAAATCACTATCTTTTAAGACCCACCATAGACCCATTTTTGTCTTTTTCTTATGGGGGGGGGGGGGGGGGCAGGGGATCTTTAGTGGGAGATGGCAGGTCAACAGTATGTCATGTAGAAGTGGTTTACATCAGCTGAAGGCTGGGAACCTGAAGGTTAATTTGAGATGCAGCTCTGCACTGCGTTTCAGGTTATTCTAGTCATCAGGGTTTGCACAAGGTCCTTGAAGTGCTTAAAGTGCTTGATTTTTTTACAAAAGAAAGTCGAGGCCTGAAATTCCTTGAAAACAGCCCATTTGTTTAACAAGGTGCTTAAAAAGTCAAATTGAAATTCAAATCAACCATTCACATTGAATGTTTTGTTCATCCATGATCAAATTGTTCTGAATCAAGAAAGCGTTTTTTTTCTTTTTTCGATTTAATCAAATCTGACGAGTCGCTGTCTCGCTCGCTCCAACTGCTTTTCCTAATTTCTTCGCGCGTGATGCTCTAGCTTGCTCTAGCTGGCAAGCAGGCCAAGAAGATGCTTAAAAAAAACAGCATTTAAAAGCATTTGTATATCCTCCGAGTGACATCCTTGAAAATGAAAAATAGTGCTTGGAAAAGTACTTAAAAGTCCTTGAATTTCATTTTGCAATGTCTCTGGGAACCCTGTGTAATAAACATTGTGTTTTGGTTAGGCACCTATTTAAAAAAAAAAATGATGATAATAATAATAATTTGTGTATGATGGCCATCCTGCTCTCAGTATTGTCTCACAAGTTGTTGCAGCAAATATTTAGTTTGATTCCATTTGTTACAGATTTGGTGCAAATGTAACTATTTTTAAGACACCAAGACCTTAGGAAACACCATAGAGAAACCCAGGCTGTGATCTGGTATAAAAAACATTTGACATCTGGAGATTTCTGTAAGAAATCACATCTTTTGGCGATTGGATGGTGAGCACTTCTGTGCTGGTAATTGCTCAGAAACGCCCCCTTATTGTCGATATACCTAATATAAACAATACATCTGCCAAAGGCCCTTGTTCCCTAGTTTGTGAGGCTGTGAATATGCTAGAGCTCACAATAGTTCATTTTACAGTGAGATCAGGTTTTTTCTTTTTTTATTATTATCTCACTACAAGGAAATGGCTACTATGGGGATTAACATCATCACACATTAATACAATTGGACTCATTGGATCCACAAGAGTCACAGGTTTTCCAGACTGTTTAAGGACCTCAGTATGCAGAAATATTAAAATACACCATTTTTAAGAATAGGTGAAAATAACACATTGCAGGCAAAAACTGCATGGGATTAGCATAAAGTGGGCGTGTCTATAAAGGGGAGACCTCTGGGTTCCCATAGAACCCATTTTCATTCAGATATCTTGAAGGCGTCTATACTTTCCGTAGCCGCATTTTTGGCAGACGCTCTCTGATTGGCCACTGTTGCCCAATCGCGTGACGAGCTGTGTCTTTGCCCATTTCCGTGTCGAACAGCCTGCAAACTACCTGGCGTTCTATCGCCATGCTCTAAGACAAACTCTAACCTTAACCAACTTCGAAAGAGTCCCTAAGCTTAACCAGTGTAGAAACAGGCGTCGGCCAATCAGAGAGCGTCTTGCCAGAAATGCGGCTACGGAAAGTATAGACTCATCTTGAAGGACCCTTTTTAAAAATGGCCATGTACGTTTTTCCCTCGACTAAATGTAGCCTAACCAGACCCTATAGAGCTCCACAGTCTCCCTGACTGGTCATAGAACACAACCGGAAACACTAATCTTCTCATTGGGCTTTTTTCAGTCACTCTCTATGAGAATATCTTGCATTTTATGGACTAACCTTTAACATAATCTGCAAATTAAACGTCTAATAAGAGAGAACTACGCTACCCAGCACCCCCTGGTGCATCAGCCGCTGAACTACGCTACCCAGCACCCCCTGGTGCATCAGCCGCTCTCGTGCACAGTAGCTTGTGTATAACTCCAGTATAGCAAGTCTGTGTGGAGTCGTGGAGGTACACAGCAACTGGATTTCCTCACATGTTTTCTCAGCTTTTCTCAACTCACGTCACGCTAACATTTTGTCAAAAAAAAATTCAATCTTTAAAGATGACTTTGAGGGCGGTCAGGTGGCGTAGCGGAGATTGCGTTCGTCACCAACGCTGGAGACGCTGGGTTCGCGTGTTCGAATCCAGCTCCCAGCGTTGTCACCAGCTTGGCTGGCCGTTCACACTAATACAATTGGCAGTATTAGGGGGTGGGAAAGCTGGCGGGTGGGTCCTGGGAGTTGTGGACAGCGACCCCTACAGTTCGGTCGGGGCGCCTGCTCAGCGAGGGTAGGATCTGGAGAGAGGTAGTGCGGCCTCCCACACGTTACACTCTCCCAGTGAGAGTCTGCGCTGCCAGGCTGGCTGCCGGCTGGCTGCACATGCGTCGGAGGAAAGCATGTGACAGTCTCCGGCCTCTCGGACCAACAGTAGGGGAAAGTGCGCAACAACCAGGAAGGGGGTTGGGAATTGGCATAACGACTAACAGTGGGATGGGAGAAAAATCGGAAAAAGGAGGGGGGGGATTTTTTTTTTTTTATTATTATTATTAAAAAAAAATATGACTTTGAGCCAAAGTTCCACTGCAGTTTGCTTTCAGACAGCACAGTACCCAGATATTTTTTATTTATTAATTTATTTGTCAGGGACAATGCAAAATAAATCATTACATATCATTACCAAAAGTACGTTAGTTAAAATTAGCACATAGTTAGTGACGTTCTTTACATGACAGTTATTTTACATGTGTTGGGTCATGTGTGTATGTTCCCTGATTCATGGCAATATATATGTTTATATGTATGTGTGTGTCCATGTACATGCATGCGCATACTGTAGTCTTGTGTAGTAATTTTCTACCTGTTCCTCTATCTGTGTGTACAAGTGTCTATGTTAGGGATGCCCTGATCGATCGGCCAGCGTTGGTGTGATTGTCGCATGTTAACTAAGGTAAAACATGTCTGCGGTGTGGAACTATTACAAAGTGTCTGAGACAGATGCAACAAATGCCATCTGCAATGTATGCCAGGATAAAATACCTCGTGGGGGAAGCAATGTAAAAAGTTTCAACACAACTAGGGATGCTCCGATATTGATATCGGCCCCGATATCACTAAAATTGCTGGATCGGGTATCTGTAAAAAAAAAAATATCGGAATATATATATATATATATATATATATATATATATATATATATATATAATATATATATAATATAATAAGAAATAAAATAAGAAATAACAATTCAGTACATTTATATCTGTGTTAATTTGTTACATTTAGTTTCACTAAGTTAGGAAAGTAATGTTTTAAGTCAAGCCTGATGTTGCCAAGCACAAAAGAATGATCCCAGTCTCTTCCACACAGTGAGGCATACAGTTTATTAATTGAACAATGGGTATTTACATTTACATTTAGTCATTTAGCTGACTTTTTTATCCAAAGCGACTTACAAGTTCTGTACGATAAGTCATCAGGAAGGGCACAACTCTTATCAGCTGAGTAACAATGTTCATCAAAGTGTTGAGTGCTACAGTGTAGGTTAGTATATTAGGACAAGTGCATGACAGTAAGGTTAGTTAGGGTTAGATTTTTTTATTATTATTATTTCTTTAGATAATGGTATCGGATCGCTACTCGGTATCAGCCGATACCCAAAGCCAGGTATCGGGACTGAAAAGTCGGATTGGTGCATCCCTAAACACAACTAATTTAATAAGACACTTGGAGTCCCATCACCCAGAGGAGCATGGACAGTTCGTCAAGCTTACCGCGGAGTAAAAAGAAAAAGGCAGATTAAAAACCAAAACGCCCGCTAACGCAAACCACTTTAGACAGCACCTGTGCGTATAACCGTGATAATCAGAAGGCTAAGGCGATCACAAGAAAATGCATGAAATTCATAGGGCTGGACGAGACGGACTACTCTAACATTGAGCGAGCCCCGGTACACTCTCCCAGCTCGCTGAAGAGACAACAAGCATCCCGTGAAAACCCGCTCTATTCTGCCTCTGATTCGCAGACTGTGGGTGGGGGAATGTGATTGGACCAAAGCAGAGTAGACAGACAGACACACACACACACAGACAGTCGGACATGCAAAGAAGCTGCTTGCATTAGAGATAGCGGAGAATTTTGACTCGTTGCGTTGTGGCGATGTCTCGTAGATAATACAGATAATACATATGAAAAGTATAATTTGCTCAGAATCCAGAGACAGTTGTGGTTCGGTCCGGATCTGGACCGGACTCCGGACTTTGAGAATGCCTGTGTAACTTAGACCTACAGTATAATACTGCCAGCTGCTATAACAAAACCAAAAACGATCTGTATCGTATGGCTCATAGGTGTTCGGTATCGGTGTCAAAAAAACTTGATCGGGGCATCCCGTGTGTCTGTTCCCCTAGCTGTGTGTACATGATGTCTACAGTCTGTGTGTCTGTTCCTCTAGCTGTGTGTACATGATGTCTACAGTCCGTGTGTCTGTTCCTCTAGCTGTGTGTGTCTATCATGAGTTCATTTATTTTAACATGCTCTTGTTGGTCATTTGTTGATCATCATTTCAAAAGTAATTTTATAAATTATTTAAAAAAAAATTTATAAACCCCACATTGGATGGTTTGAATGTTAACTTAAATTATAACGATAACTTTTTCAGCCCGTTATATTATTTTCTGAAAAGTGGGACCAGCGGTAAGTCACCAAACTTGGCGGGACCGCAGAGCATGTCATCAATATGAAGTGTTACTGAGATGAAGACAACGAGAGAGGGCTGTTGTTTTGTTTAACATTTCTCCTGACGACCTACAGGGAGAGGCCTCCTCGCAAACCTGACCTCAGGTGAATAAACTGACGGTGCTGTTCATGTTCTCATTAGCAACTAAAGACAAGGAAATGTGCTTTCTTCTACTTCTTTTTCTTCTATTTCACCTCCTGCTCCCTCCTCCACCTCTCAATTCTTCTCATTCTTCTCCTCCTCCTCACTTTTATCTTTTTTTTTTTTTTTTTTTTTTTTTGCTGTTGATGTTGATTATGTTCTGCGGCGGCAGTAAAAGAGTTATACAGCAAACGGCAAAACTTTTGTTTGTAATAAAGCACAAGCTAGCTTTGGCTTCTACTGTATTGGCCGAGCGACCGGCGATCGCTGTCCTTTGTGTTCGAGTACAAAGACACAAAGCAAAAAAAGGATGCTTGAGTTCGAAAATATGTTCAAATTCTTCAAATGTTCTTCCATCTAATCGATGGACAAAGTTGATGCAAGTTAATGTGATGCTTTCCAGAAGCCCGGCCCAGGGTGCTTTCAATGAACGGTAATGGCATGTTAATCGATATGAAGTGCAGTGTTACTGAGTAGGGTTGGGTACCGTTCACATTTGACCCGATACCTGTACCAGTACCAGTTCCTGGAATTCGGTATCGGTACCCAACGGTACCTTTTTTCGGTACTTAACACTCTCTCTGTAATAATACATTAAAAAAAAAAAGTAAGTTGTAAAAAAAAAAAAACATGTCCAAATGTCTCAATTTCAACATTGTTATTTATTTAGAACATTTTATTATTTGTTGTTGTAACACACCACACAAATTAAATTGCATAAATATCAACATTATCTGGCCATCCTCGGTAAATATGATTATTTGTGGAAAAGGCTCCCTCTTGTCTAGCATATTACACTCTTATACTAAACATGTAAAGGTACCGAAATGTGGTACCGATTGATCCAGCATGAATCGGTACCCTGTTGTACCGATGTTTGTAATTCGGCCGGTACCCTTAAAAGTACAGAGTCCGGTACCCAGCCCTACTACTGAGATGAAGACAACGAGAGAGGGCTGTTGTTTTGTTTAACATTTCTCCTGACGACCTACAGGGAGAGGCCTCCTCGCAAACCTGACCTCAGGTGAATAAACTGACGGTGCCGTTCATGTTCTCATTAGCAACTAAAGACAAGGAAATGTGCTTTCTTCTACTTCCTCCTCCTCCTCTTCTTCTTAAATCCTTTATATTTCTTTTGCTTATCGATCAGACAGAAATGGCTTATTTTTGCTGCTGTTGATATGATTTGTGGCAGCAATAAGGGGGTTAACCAGCACATTTAATGAGCACAAGCTAGCTTTCGCTTCAACTGTATTGGCCGAGCAAGCAAGCGAGCGACATGCAGCTAGCGATCGCTCTCCTTTGTGTTGAGAAGACACAAAGTGAAGTATCCCACTCTTAATGGTTGCTGATGTTACACTGCACTGCCGAGCCGATGGCAAAACGCTAAGCCTGGTCTACACTGAGGATGAATGGTGAAAGACTGACAAGACGTTGGCTTGCTACACTCTTAAAAAAATATGTCATTTTTAACAAATGTAGTACGCGTGCTGCTCGGGGGCGACGCCGTTTTTAAGCGCCTGCAACTTTTCAACGCGAGCGTTAAAGGCGTCTTCTTCATGGTGTACATGTTGACGACGTGATGTTAACATTCCGTGTTGAAAAGTAACACGAGCTGTGTTTTTGCCCCCAAGCTAAACGCGTCCATGTTGTGAAAATGGTGCATTCTTTTTAAAGGATAATTTCAGTTGATTCCAGCCGGAGCTGGACTGAGTGGTGCAGTGCGAGCATGAATAGGATGAAATGACACCGCTCAGCCCAGCTCGTCTCCGGGTGCATTTACTGCTACACTGGACACTTAAATCAGATTTCTTTCTTTTTTCACCTATACGGTATGTGTTTTCTCTCATGGAGTACTGATCTGAGACCAGTTGACCATGTTGACATGGTCACGTGACCTTACCACTGATCCTAGTCTAGATGAGAACTCCTTGGTTGAGAGGTGTCATATATTTAAAAAATTAAATAAAAATAAAAGACAAAAAAAAAAGAATCTGGTTTGAGCTTGCTACCGGTGTAAAAGCAGACATATTGGATGTGTCTCTCTCCCTCTCTCTCTCTTACGGTCTGCCTGTCCCCAGCTATATCAGATTGGTCTCTTCTCCCTCTCTCTCTTACGGTCTCTCTGTCCTCCCTGCTCCGTGCAGCTCACAGCTGGCGATGAAGTACCTGGATCCTGCCTTCACGCCGCTGACGAATGCTCTCAATGAGGGGCTGCAGGAAAACGCCTCCAAGTGGAAGTTCAACAGAACGGCGTTCACACAGCAGAGGTGAGCGTGCATGCACACACACTCATGCACATACACTCATGCACTACTACTACAACTATGAGGGAACAACGTCTCCAGCAGTCCACCAGACTAGTAGGAACAACCATAGAACTACATGAGGGAACAACAACTTTTTCCTCCCACCATCTCATCCCCCCACCCCTGTAGTTCACCTGCGCCACAGTTTGGGAACCACTGCTCTAGGAGGTGGGAACAGAGGCAGAGGCACGTTCACATAATTATTTGCTGCTATCCTTATGTTTGGGAACGGTCATTCCATCATCAGATCCATCATCAGATAACCATATTGTATCTTAATGTTTTATGATGTTGTTTTATGTTGACGTATGTCCTGTTTTTTAATACCAGGGACCATGATGGAAATAAGTGCTTGCATTTGATCATGTTTTTATCCCTTGGATGATGTCTCTAATCCACAATAAAATTAATCAATCAAACTTCAATTCATGAAGTATTTCTAGCATTTTTGGGATTCTACGTTCACTGTGGAGACATGTGAGAAGAAATTTCAAATCTTCATGAATTCAAGGCATCACAGGGTGAGTAATTGATATAGAGTACATATGATAATTATTAGATGAAGTAAAACCCCACTCCAGATACAGGGAAAGTCTCACTTTTCAGCAAAGAAGAGGTTAACTTCCGGATAGCCTACTGTTTAATAATAAAAATAAAAAAAGTTTCTAAATATAAGTCCTGAAGAAATAACGCGGGAAAGAAACTGATTTTATGAGGCCCAGTACCTTCATTGGATTGCCCTAACTTAAATTGACTTAATGTGTGCAGCTGTATTATCAAGGAAAATACAAATACCGAATCAGGCAGATACTCAGGATTGAAGGCACAAAAGCTTGTTCGGGACATCCCTAATGAAAAGGTTAGAAAAAAACACACACACACAAAGAAACCCCAACACAAAGCCATGTTATATAAGGCTTTTCCACTGACCACTAGTTTGACACACAAACGCTGTTGCCACCACTCAACATCATTTCCTAGAATCAAGATTATACATTTTATATCACGTAGTTTTTTTAAATAATTTTGAATACAGCTCATGTTCCCTGGATTACAGTTACTCCACTTTCACTTCATAGTTCCTGTTTCAATAGAGATTAAAATACTCTTTAACAGCATCCCACACACATCTGGCCACGTGTGTGTGTCTTTATTTGAAGACTATTCTATTTATGGCATATTTTATGCCTCACTAGTTGGTATATACAGCATACAAAGACTGATGGACGGATGGCAGAGAGAGAGAAGCCTGAACAGAGTGCAGGTTCAATACATAGCATCACTAACGCAGGACACATCCATGCCAGTCGACAATGGTGGCTACCGTCATAGCTAGGGATGTCCGATATTATCGGCCTACCGATATTATCGGCCGATATTGGCATTAAAATCGGAAAATATCGGTATCGGTTTTCAAAAAAAAAATATATATATATATATATATATATATATATATATTTTTTTTTTACATTTCTATAACCTTTATTTACCCAGGCAAGCAAGTAAGAACAAATTCAGATTTTTATTTATTGTCAAAAGTATGCATAACGTTATGTTAATTCCACAACAAGACATATGTAATGTTAATTACCTGAAATTATTCAGTTTTTTGGGGGGACGGGGACCCTGCATATATCGGTTGATATCGGTTGATATCTGTATCGGAAATTAAGAGTTGGACAATATCGGTATATCGGTATCGGTAAAAAAGCCAATATCGAGCATCCCTAGTCGTAGCACTAATGTGGGACAGATGCATGATGGGAGACTTCTACAGTGGCCACTGCTGTATAGTGGATAATGATATATTCATAATATAATATAACATTAAAGTATTAAGTATTTTAGAGGGAAGAACCAGGAAAGAACACTCCCCCTCTCCCTCCACATACTACCGGTAATCTACATTTACATTTAGTCATTTAGCTGACGCTTTTAGCCAAAGTTCTGTACGACAAGTCAGCAGGAAGGGTACAACTCTTTCAGCTGAGTAACAATGTTCAAACGGTGTTGAAACTTGGGTGCTGCAGTGTTGAGTGCATAGTGGTAGAGACATTAGTGTAGTAGGTAGTAATATAGACGAGAAAGATTCATTGGTAGAAGAGTGCGTTATGGTAGAAGACCGTAATCTGTGTTTAATGCAGATTGAAAACTGAATAAGCTCCATGTCCATACAATCCTATCGTATGTCCCTAGCCATAATCATGATTCTAACCGATCGGATTGTATTTGGTTTGTAGATTAAATTAGATTAATGTAGATTAAATGTGTTTTGTGTTGGGTTTATAATTCATCAACTTCTTGTTCATAAATGGCATTACGTCTGCTGTGGTTATTTAGATAATGGCATACTGTGATCAGATGATCCTGTAGGTTGTCATGGTAACTAGGCTCATAGGTTGGTGTACTCTAATTAATGAGGAAAAGAAGTGGGAATAACCTATATACATAGTTGTGTAGACCCTCACCCAGCAGACATTTTGATGTCCTATAGAATAGAAATCCTTTATTTATCCCGAGGGAAATTCGGCACTACAGATCGCTCACAGTAAACAATAAACATTTAGGTTGTCAATAAGACTAAAATAAGAATAAGAATATAATAATAATAAAAAAAGAAAAATGATGCCAGACTGTACTGTCACCCTGTGCTCAGTGATGCTTTAGCTGTCTATTGACTGTTGGGCCAGGGGGCGTTGAAATTAAAGTTTTTCTTTAGACCAATCTTGTTAGAATGTTGTTTAAACGGTTTAGTGAGATAAGGTGAGGATTTCAAATGCAGGCTAAGAGTACAACTGCTCCGAAAATCGGTTAGTTTGAGAGAAGTTTTAGATAATTAAGTCTTCCTATGTCAAAATGTGCATTCAGATTGAATGAGAGGCTAACTTATGCCAAGTTGTACAGTGACGTCAGTTGGCCTGCACTCAGGTCAGCCCAATGCTTGTTGGGCAATGTCATTATTATGATATAATTACCCATCCTGTCAACGTGGGGTTGATGCGTGTATCCGCTATAATATGCATCTCTCAGTATCAGTATGTATCTCTCTCTGTATCTAACAACATCCCCCACAACCTCTCCTTGATGCTCCGACAAAATGTTCTCCTGGGCGGCCGGGTAGCGCAGCGGACTAAGCGCCTGTCTACCACCGCAGAGACAGTGGGCTCGAATCCAGCTGCGGTACCTCCGGCTTGGTCGGCCGTCCATACTGACTCGATTGGCAGTGTCAGCGGGGGGGAAAACCTGTGGGGTGGGTCCTGGTCGTTGTAAACAGCGACTCCTACAGTTCGGTCGGGGCGCCTGCACAGCGAGGGAAGGATCTAAGGGAGGTAGTGTGATCCTTCCACACGTTACACTCCCCCAGTGAGAGTCCGCGCTGCCAGGTGAAAAGAAGCAGTGGGCTGGGTACACATGTGTCGGAGGAAGCATGTGATAGTCTCCGCCCTCCCAGACCGACGGTAGGGGGTAGAGTGCGCAACGACCAGGAAGGGGATTGGGAATTGGCATAACGACTAACATTGGGATGGGAGACAAACGGAAAAAGATGATGCAAAAAAAAAATTCTCCTGAAATAAATAATGCTAACAATGATTCTAACTCTCTGTCTCAGGGACATCATCTGAGAACATTTGTTACATGTTGTTAGATACAATTAGAAGTAGAAGTAGAAAGAAGTAGAAAGCTTTATTGTCATTGCACAATACAGTACAACAGGACCTACCTGCCCCTCGTGCAGTACCTACCTGTAAAACAACGATACTTACATACCCACTCTACCACACAATACTGTACTAGGAGATTGTGGAGGAGTGTAACACATGTTCAGAATAGTCCTTCCTATATATGTTGTCATTGGACTAACTATCTTTGAGTGAATGGAATAGTGAAATTAACTTTTTCACTGCCACATGACAGAAGGTTAACCCTTTACTATCACACAACCGACGGCAATGCTCCATCATTAGCATCATTGCGGATGCGGAGCTAATGATGCTAATGATGGAGCATCGCCGTCGGTTGTGTGATAGTAAAGGGCTAACCTTCTGTATTGTCACAGTGAAAGGGTTAACCGGCTGTCGTGTGGCAGTGAAAGGGTTAAAGGGCCCCCCCTGAAACCCCGTACCCCAGGCTGAGAACCAGCGCTGCCTCTTAACGCCTCCGTCTCGTTCTGTCCTCCCAGGGGAGAGATCTCGCAGCACATCGACGTCGCCGGCAACTTCTCCCTGACGCGGGGCGGCGTGCGCATCGGCCAGCTCATGCACTACGACTACTCCAGCCACAAGTACGTCTTCTCCATCGGGGAGAACTTCCGCTCGCTGCTCCCCGAGGCCTCGCCGGTCCTCCACCGGCACTACAACGTGTGCGCGGTGATCGGCAACAGCGGCATCCTCACCGGCTCGCGCTGCGGCCCGGAGATCGAGAAGTTCGACTTCGTCTTCCGCTGCAACTTCGCGCCGACGGAGATCTTCCGGCGGGACGTGGGCCGGCGGACCAACATGACCACGTTCAACCCGAGCATCTTGGAGAAGTACTACAACAACCTGCTGACGGTGCAGGACCGGAACAACTTCTTCCTCAGCCTGAAGAAGCTGGACGGGGCGATCCTCTGGATCCCGGCGTTCTTCTTCCACACCTCGGCCACGGTGACGCGCACGCTGGTGGACTTCTTCGTGGAGCACCGGGGGCAGCTCAAAGTGCGGCTGGCCTGGCCGGGGAACATCATGCAGTACGTGAACAAGTAAGTAGTATTTTTTTTTATTAGGGATGTTCGATATTGGCTTTTTTACCTATACCGATATTGTCCAACTCTTAATTTCCGATACCGATATCAACCGATATCAACCGATACCGATATATGCAGGGTTTCCCCCCCCCCCCCCCCCAAAAAACGGAATAATTTCAGGTAATTAACACTTTAATCGCCATGGGTTAAATTCATAATTTACCATCCCTCGCCAGCTCTATTTGTCTATGGAGAAGTTCCCCTTCTTTGCAGGGCTATAACTTTTTAAATTCTATTGCTAAATTGCCATTATTATGGCCCATTCAATGTCCTATATGTATTGTTCAGGGTGTAGCAACGTTAAACTTTTTCATTCACATATTCATACTAAAATATGGTCTAAAGTATAAGTATGTTTTTATCGTTTTCTGCAGCTTTCTTCAGAACGTGATTTATAGCCCTAAATTCATTATATTGATGATCAAATACAGTTTGGTAGGAATCTGTGCGAGATAAAAAATGTCAACTGGACGTGGTTCTAGACGTTTCTACGCATCATCTGATGATGACCGGATGGGCGGGGGATCGTTTATAATTCCGTGGGCAGCGTTAGATGATTCATCCAGAGTGGGTCATATGTTCATCAGATCAGTATATATATATAGTATAGAAGACGTTAGAAAATAACGCTGAATCTTACCGTGGCTTCCTCGCGCCGCTGGCAGATGAGCGTGGAACAGAATTTTTTCTATTATGGGATGGAGAAATGCCCGATCCATTTCCAGGTTGTATAATAGTATATACGTCCAAATCATGTTGTTTTTTCGAGTTATTTGCACCGATCGATGTTCACTGTGTCAATACGGAGTCTCTCTAACGATAGCGAGTGGCCGGACCACATATGGATGAGCACTACCGGTTCAAAGGTTAATTTCCGGTTGGCGATCTGCCGATCGGCCACCAGATGGCGCTCTTGAACCGCTAGAGAGTTGAGAGGAGATCAGCAGTGTGTCTCAGGGCTCGGGAAAGGAAATATGATTTCGATGACAGATTTTTTAAATATTGACATCAAAGACGAGTTACGGCGTCTTCGGCAGAATGAGCATGGCTAGGAATGACGTGAAAACTCGTCCGCGGCGATCATAGTGTTAACATTACATATCTCTTGTTGTGGAATTAACACAACATTATGCATACTTTTGACAATAAATAAAATCAGAATTTGTTCTTACTTGCTTGCCTGGGTAAATAAAGGTTAAATAAATGTTAAAAAAAATATATATATATATATATATATATTTTGATAACCGATACCGATAATTTCCAATATCACATTTTAATGCCAATATCGGCCGATAATATCGGTAGGCCGATAACATTGGACATCCCTAATTATATATATATATATATATTTATATTGTTGCCAGGGAACAGCTTTATTTCCTGTTGCAGGCAGCGCTAGAGTTATAATAATAATACATAATAATAAACTTTATTTGTAGAGCACCTTTCATACAAGAATTGCAGCTCAAAGTGCTTCACAGCAGTAAAGAAAAGACATAAAATGAGCACAAAAGTGGCAGATCAAGAGCAATGCATGAAGTGCAGAAATGAGGCATACAATTTACATAAAATAGACTGCAGCAGTTCAGTTCAGTAATTTTTTATTTCTGGCTTTGGACACATAACAACGGTCATTCCATAAATCGCATAAAAAGTTTTACCAGCTGCTATTGCAGCATTGTTCAATTGTCCGAAAAGTATATAGTACACATTACAGTACACACAAATAGTACACATTACAGTACACATTACAGTATAGTATACCTGCAGTATATAATAGTATATAGTACATAATAGTGTATACAGCACATATATAATGTGATATGAGATATATAGTACATGATATATCTATTAATATAAAATAGACGATATATTATATAAAATAGACGGCAGAAAAATAGACAGTCAAGAAATTGGCATACACACATAAATTGGACATGTCAACCCAATGTTTTAGATGTTTACACAATACGGTTGAAAAGGGGTAAAAAAAAAAGAAAGGTTCTTCAGCACAGCAGTATTTTAGATGTTCGGTACTGTCAGAGCCATAGGTCTTTCTCGAATACTCCGCCTTTCCCCCCCGTTCTAAGGTACATTATATAAGAAGAGGATGGGCCAGCGTTGTTATAGAAACATTGCGAAATGGTTTCCCTCCAAAATCACGTTTGAAACAAGTAGCGTCGAACAACTTCCATGAGAAGGTTGGTGCCCCACGCTCCTCCTATCATTCCAGATGCAATGTTTACTGTTTGCTAACTTCCGACAGGAAATTAAATTGTAGTCCGTTTAGAATGTTTACGTTTTCAGTTTGACAAGCTCAAACCGTCTATAGTGATGCACCGATACTAATATTGTTATGGGATATTGGGCCTATACCATGCTAGAATAGGGTACAATATCAATGTTAGAGAAGGTACCGGCTAATATTGGAATTCAATACTACATGGATGCAACATGTCAGAAATGATGGCTTGATTTTCTGTCTTTTTCACACATAGAAGGATGGTACAGTAGATCTCTAACACGGCTAAAGGTTCTTTATTAAATCATATTTCCTCCATCAACGGGGGTTAGATCTATATTCCCTGCCACAGCATTTCATCACTAAGGAATGAACATGAGAGGAAGGACTACGCTATACCCAGAGAAATAGCCCGTGTATAACATTCATCAATTGAAGTTGAATGGACTGAACTTCAACAACCCCAACCAATACAATGATTTCTTTTTTCATCCAAAATGATTCATTGTTTCTATGAATGCAGAAAATGTTTCAGTTTTGACTAACAGCCTGTAGCTTATACCTGCACTGTCTGACACCATAGAACCAAAGTGGGTGTTGAATCACACCACGTACCTCTGTATTATAACAGCCAGAGGACGGGACAACTCTCTGGTTTAGATTTGAAACGTGTGTCAGTGTAGCTTCTAAGCTGTAAGGGTTAGGCTGTGGTTATGGCCGTGTGGTTTGGCCTGAATCTAATTTGAAGTGTTGAGCACGGGGGGGGGGGGGGGGTTTGTGACAAGGTGCTGCTGCATGGACCACAACTGAATAACACTCAATCTGAGCCATCTAACAATCAATTGATCAATTGATGGTCAATTTGATGGTCAATCAATTTGGTCAATTTGAGCCATCAATTGTCCAAAAGAGCAGATAGGAACTTTCACATGGTGGTACTGCAAAACCAACTGTGTGTGTGCGTGTGCGTGTGTGTGCGAGTGTGTATGTCTCTGCGTGCAACATTATTGTCACAGGGGGAAACCCTCTTCACATGTGGTTGTATTGTGGTCTGTCGGGTACGTGGCAAAAGGGGATTTGGAGTTCGAAGCTGGATTATAAAGAGAGGGCTATTTTGTGAATGGTATGGCACAGAGTTGTAAAAGTGTGTGTGTGAGTGTGTGTGTGTGTGGACTGTGGAGAGGGATTTAAGCTGGTACTTACTGGTGTGCCTGCAGAAAGGACTGGTTGTACTGTAATCTCCAAGCAATCCCATTAAAGCTATACCTGCCTCTGTCGAATTACCACGTTTTAAGAAGCTCACCGCACACTGAGCACCTTAAGACACCCGGAGTAGCTATTGTTGAGGTCGATTTGCAGGGTTTCTTTTCCCCCCAGAACATGGGAAGGCTTGATACAACCATCCGAGGCCAAATTGGTTTTCAACTTAATGTAGGTGGAGAGAATAGAATGGGACACACACACACACACACACACACATACACACACACACACACACACACACACACACACACACACACACACACACACACACACACACACTCTCACACACACACAGTAACTAAATGCATCCTCTTGACACAGGATCATTGATTCAATTGAATGAATAGATTTATTGATCACGTTTAATAAAGATTGGTCGGATTAATTGATTATTACTTAGTGCACTGCACTATCATTGACTAAGATACACTATAATTGTCATTTCTAGGTACTAGTAGACCAAACTACATGAAATATAATAAATAATAGTAATAACCTGATAATTGATAGTAATGAATTAAATCCATTGATAGTGGGTCAGACTAAAATGGTTCTCTACAGCATTTTCTCATAATATCTTCCAGCTACTGGAAGACCAGACAACATAAAAATAAAATATAACCAAACAATTTGTAAAAAGATGTACAAGCAATGCTGCTGTGGCTTTAATGGTAGTAGTTGGTAATAGTAATAGAATACAGTAAGTTTAGGCGGTATTTATTTATTTAATACCTTCCTCACTGAGATATATGGTATATGACGGTATTGATAAAAAGAAAAATCATAATAAAATGTAATAATTAAAAAAAAAGTGAAAAGAGTCTCCAGAATCTCCTGCAGCTCTAGGAAAATGATTGGAGTATTAATAGATCGCTCCTAGCTGCGTCTGTGGTCCATGCAGCTGTGTGGTCCTGTGAACAAAGCCATCTAATCTTCTAATATACATTTATTTCTCTAATAAGGCAGGGGATTTTAAATATAATAATAATAATAATAATAATAATAATAATAATAATAATAATAATAATAATAATAATAATAATAATAATAATAATAATAATAATAATAATAATAATAATAATAATAATAATAATAATAAGAGGTCCATTGTCACACATACAGTAATGTGCAGGTGAGGTCAGTGGAGGCACGCACTGTTATGAAAGCCAGATTGCAGTGAAACAGTGGTAATGTATTCAATAGATGCAGAGCAGAATTGACGGTGATATGACAGACAATGTTGAAATAGATACCGCCATTAGTTTCAAATACCTTGGTGTGCCGTTATACTGCCCAACCCTACAGTACAGGCATTTAACCCTTTCACTGCCACACTACCAAAGGGTTAACCCTTTCACAACCACACTACAGACGGTTAACCCTTTCACTACCACACTACAGACGGTTAACCGTGTGTGTAGTGTGGTAGTGAAAGGGTTAAACTTTTTTTTTTTTTTTTACGAGTTTCCTTTCTTTTTATATATATATATATATAGTTTGTTATTATTTGTTGATTGATTGATTCTTTTTTAATTGACATGTGATCAAAAACAAACCTCTAATTTACCGTGATGATCTCTTTACTGCACCCCCCCCCCCCCCCCCCCCCAGTTACTGGAAGACCAAGCAGCTGTCGCCGAAGCGGCTGAGCACGGGCATCCTGATGTACACGCTGGCCTCCTCCATGTGCGACCAGATCCACCTGTACGGCTTCTGGCCGTTCGGCTGGGACCCCAACACGGGCAAGGAGCTGCCCTACCACTACTACGACAAGAAGGGCACCAAGTTCACCACCAAGTGGCAGGAGTCCCACAAGCTGCCCTCCGAGTTCAAGCTCCTCTACAAGATGCACACGGACGGGCTGCTTAAGCTCACACTCGCACACTGTGCTGCCTGAGGCTATAGGAGGGGTGGGGGGGGGGGGGTTTCTTCTCACCTGTCAGGGGTCCGTGAACTTTTTCAGTCCGGGACACGCTGGAAACCTCTCCCCCCCCCCCCCTGCGGTCCGTTTCGGGTCCCGAACTGCTGACCGATGACATAATGAGCACACTCGCTTAAAGCTTCTCTGAGGAGGGGTTCTTAAAGTCTGTTTTGGACTTTCTGCAGGGCCCGGGTTCATAAAAGGACCAGCCACAGATGGACCTTTGACTCACCTTTGACGTTTGACTCTCTGGGTAGTACTCGCCTATAGTTTTAAGGAATACTGGTCAAACCGAACAGGGTTTTACTTTCTCCCAAAAGTATTTTCCTGGTACTGAGATTGACTTGGTCCCAGGATTTTTAAATTTTATTTCAATTTTTTTATTTCAGCCTGGAACAACAATTGAGTAAAATCATGTATCCCTCTTCACTGGGGGTTGAGATGAGATCAGTGCAAGTTTCAAGGTTGGATTTTCCCAGAAAGGAAGGGTTAGTGCATAATAGGTATAATAGCAGGCCTCAAAGATTAAAGGCACAATGAGTAGCATCTTCCTAAAAGAAAATGCTCATACAAAGATAATCCCTCTCAATCATCACTTATGATGACTCATTAGAAGTGTGTGGTGATGTCTGTATCCGCAGAGAGCCTTCTCTCTACCTGTATCTTCTTATTTTGCTGTGTTTGTTCTGGTAGTTTTTTTGGTGTCAACCTTTGGGCTGTGTGCGTGCAGCTAATGCGGTTGGACTTCCACTTATGGGTAGTCCTTGACTTGTGTGTGTGCTCGTAAACTTTCTCTTTTTCCGCCTAAACTGTTCACTAAAATATGTTTCTGACAACATCTTAGGCAAGAAATAGGATATGCAATTGCTGGATCTTGATTCATATTTGATCTGCAGTGCTTAGTTTTGACAGTTTGATCTGAATTTTGTGAGCTAGTCACGCCACGGCGCCAGCTTTGACCGTTGTGTTAACTACAACAACAAATGCTAACATTACTTGTTGTGCCTTTAATGTACAGAACTAGAACCCTAGCAGTAATGTATAATTAAATATGGTCAAATAAGACATCTTCACATGTTTTTCAACAGATTTTCGATCAACCACCCTAGTATACATAATTACCTAATACTTTTCATTAGATTTCATTCATTAATTCTTAAGTACTCAGTAACAAAGTGGTAACTAACCATTGTATTAACATTATGTTCCTTATTGACTAATAACCCTATTATGCTAGGTCCTATTCCCTCTAAAAGGGGGGCTTTACTTTTCCTGAGTAAATCAAAGCGGTATTTCAATAGTTTTTAACCTGAATCATTCTGTTGTGAGGAGCACGTGTGTTGATCAATGATCAGACATAAAGTTGAACTATGTGTTCCGTGTCTCGAGAGCCCAGCCTCATCGACCCGTGGAGAAACTCTGTTTGGCGTCGCTCGGCAGAGAGCAGACCTCTATCCAACTGCAGACTCTCGTCTTCTCCACTATTTCTTCAACGTCCCCCGGGTTGGGCCTCCTGCAGTTGAAAACAGTTGAGAAGATGGCGCCGGCAATTATTTCTGGGTTCTCAAGACGTAGTTTAAGAAATCCACCCAGAACTGGTCAATGCTGCCTCATATGTTTTACAACACAGCACACCTGTATATACCGCAAGAAATCCAAACCTCTCTGGCCCACCTCCATGACAACACCGTAACCTAACCTTAACCAGAATGTTCATGTAAAAAGCCACGGAGTGGCAGCGGGAGAACCGCAAAGTATTTTCGCGGTTTGTGGGAAATGCTACGAAATCCGGTGCGCGACTTTTTGTCGCATTCGCTACAAATCCCTCGTGAGAACACGTTGTGTTATTAGGGTACAGTGATAGAGTATTGTGATAATAACGTTACCGTAATAGAGTATTGTGATGATAACTCTGCACAACAATGTAAGCATATCTACAACCTGAACTCAAAAATGTATACTTTCTTTCTCTCTTTGCCTGAACTTCGGTTCAGACACACACAAGTCTCAAGTCTGTGCTTCTGTGACTGGGAGCCAATAGGAATGGGAACAGAATGTGTATTTTTGTGAAATTAAATGGTGTCTATGTGGTTAGGTGTGTATCAACATAGTGAGTGTGTGTTGATATGTGTTAGGCTACGTTTGTCCTGGAAACAAAAAGTTACTTTTAACCCCTTTGTGTAACATACCAGATCTATAAATCCCTTTCTTTTTTGTGGTTTGAATTTGTTTGGATAACCGGTCCGGGAGATGAAGGATCTATTCATTTGAATAAGGTCATGAAGATAAGTATTCCTGCTCATTCACCCTAGATCAGCACTCTTACTTGCTGATCTGTGAACATGGGCCAATATCAGTGCCACAATGAAATACAGAAAGAAGTGATTGAAGATCTTGTGAAATACAGAAAGAAGTGATTGAAGATCTTGAGAATTTTTTATTTTGAATTAGGGTTATGTGAAGAAAGGTATTATTGCATTTTTCTCAGGCGATTTTTTTTGTGTGTTGTAGAATTCAGAAATCATACATAGATGATACAGTCCAGTGTTTACCCCTGTTTTATATCAGTGGTGGTTGCAGGTCATTTTGATTTTGGGTTCTGTGTCTGCCTGTTTTTCTTTTATCTCCATAATTGTCCATTGAAATACTTCATTCACTATAAAGTTCCACCTTTTGAACCCCAGGGGGCGATACTACACAGCTCTCTGGCACCTGTTTACAACATGCCATTGTCAACTTGTTGTCATTGATATACCTATGCATTAAAAACAAAAAGTAAGTCCCCAGCCAATCTTAGTTACATCAACATTGTGCTGTCAGAACAGTCTTATGTTAGCAGGTTAAGTATTTAATGTTCACTATTGCCTATTACAAGGCCACCGTCATCATCGTATCAACCAGGAAATGTTCACGTGAAAACTAGTATACAAGTGATCTATGCTCGAAAATAATTACTTATTCAGCTCATCTCTTTGTTGTGAAAGCTATTTCCAATGGTCACTATTTAGCAAAACAAGACGTCTGCTCTCACATCACTCTCAGGGTTCTACAGTGTGACTGACTTAACGTTAGCATCCCACTAAACTCTCTTGAACGCAACAGGTTGTCGAAACACAATTTATATTTCTGCGATGACTTTCAAATGTAGACGGGCAAAAGAAAACAATGTCCCTCATTTTAGTGTTCGTTTTGCCCCTCTTTTAATTCTCCCTCCCGCTGTGGTCTGTTGTCACGTCTCCCGTTAATGTTCCATAACGTATTTCAGAGCACATTTGCATTGGTAGTGTCTGCACCATTGCATTTTGCCGTCTGTTCTACGTTCCTGTTCAATGTGAGGACCAATATATGTCAAGAGTATGCAGGGAACATCGATCTGTTCATTTAACTGTGATCACAGAAATCTGAGAGGAGTTGTCTAGTGTACTTCTAGTATAGTAAACTCACTGGAATGTCTGATTGAGACCTTTTTATGTCTCAATGTGGTCTTAGCTTGTATTTATGATAGCAGGCAGGCAAACCAAAGTATGGCAATACCATAACCTATGGAACCAGAAAAACACAGTGAGAATACAGTCACAATCTGACAGTATTATCGTGAACACCTTGAGAATACAGTCACAATCTGACAGTATTATTGTGAACACCTTGAGAATACAGTCACAATCTGACAGTATTATCGTGAACACCTCGAGAATACAGTCACAATCTGACAGTATTATCGTGAACACCTCGAGAATACAGTCACAATCTGACCGTATTATCGTGAACACCTCGAGAATACAGTCACAATCTGACCGTATTATCGTGAACACCTCGAGAATACAGTCACAATCTGACCGTATTATCGTGAACACCTCGAGAATACAGTCACAATCTGACAGTATTATCGTGAACACCTCGAGAATACAGTCACAATCTGACCGTATTATCGTGAACACCTTGAGAATACAGTCACAATCTGACAGTATTATCGTGAACACCTCGAGAATACAGTCACAATCTGACAGTATTATCTTGAACACCTCGAGAATACAGTCACAATCTGACAGTATTATCGTGAACACCTCGAGAATACAGTCACAATCTGACAGTATTATCGTGAACACCTCGAGAATACAGTCACAATCTGACCGTATTATCGTGAACACCTCGAGAATACAGTCACAATCTGACCGTATTATCGTGAACACCTCGAGAATACAGTCACAATCTGACCGTATTATCGTGAACACCTCGAGAATACAGTCACAATCTGACAGTATTATCGTGAACACCTCGAGAATACAGTCACAATCTGACCGTATTATCGTGAACACCTTGAGAATACAGTCACAATCTGACAGTATTATCGTGAACACCTCGAGAATACAGTCACAATCTGACAGTATTATCTTGAACACCTCGAGAATAGAGTCACAATCTGACAGTATTATCGTGAACACCTCGAGAATACAGTCACAATCTGACCGTATTATCGTGAACACCTCGAGAATACAGTCACAATCTGACAGTATTATCGTGAACACCTCGAGAATACAGTCACAATCTGACCGTATTATCATGAACACCTTGAGAATACAGTCACAATCTGACCGTATTATCGTGAACACCTCGAGAATACAGTCACAATCTGACCGTATTATCATGAACACCTCGAGAATACAGTCACAATCTGACCGTATTATCGTGAACACCTTGAGAATACAGTCACAATCTGACCGTATTATCGTGAACACCTCGAGAATACAGTCACAATCTGACCGTATTATCGTGAACACCTCGAGAATACAGTCACAATCTGACCGTATTATCATGCCGCCTGGGCAGAGATTTGCGCTCCACTGAGCACACCTTTCTAGTTGTGTCATAGTTTGGGTTTTTAGTGAATGCTATAGAACAAAAAATCCTCTTATTCTGATTAATTATAAACATTAGCCAATAATAGTTTTGTATGGGAAATTATGTATTCTTTTTTTTTTGTCTCTTTTTATTTCCCTCCTAGACCTGGCGGCAGTTCTCTTTGCTGTGATGCCTCACCACTGTTAATGATGTATAGGGGAAACACTGACTCGCTCATATCGTAGGATAGTCATTAAGATGCATCACACTGGCACAAAATCAAAATATGCAGGGAAAGAACAAGACGTTTCCTACAGCCGCTTTGGGACCAAAACGTGGGTAGATTTGCAGCTGCACATTACAAAGCATATATCAATATCTCTATCCATATGAACTCGTTCTTGAACAAGAGGGGGGATTTAGAAAATATTGTGAAGAAAAAGAGTCTTATATCTATCTTACTTTTATGCTCAGGGTTTATAAAAGCCCAGACATTTTTAAACATTGAAAGCTTCCAATGCCCAAGTTAATCTTAAAAAAAAAGCTACACATAGATTTAAATACTCCGTAGAAGTTAGCGTATAATAGCACAAATATACATAGATTGACATTTTAGGCAGGCTCAATCAACGGCTTGTCTCATGCATAAACAGGGCTGAGTTTCATACAACTTGCATAACAAAAATAAAGTTACCAAACACGGTGGCCCATTCTGCTCTTATGTCATGTTCAGGTCGGAATTCCTGAGCATGACGTAAGAGCAAAATGGCCGGCGTGCGAATATGGTCAATTAACAATCAGTCCAAATGTCTGCTGTGTTGCTAGGGAACAGCTATGACTATAGATAATGATCTCTATCTAGAAGTCCCAAATAATATTGGCTTTACATAAAAAAAAAAATGTAAAGGACAAAATGTCTACGATGTTGCCATTTGAAGTACAATACCAGGATTGTAATATGTGGGTCCTATTAATGGAAGAATTACAGAGAAAAACAACACTGGTCTTATTCTTTAAAATAAGATAATTTAATGTCCAGTTTTTTAAACTAGATTGCTGTCCTGTGTAACCTACTGTACACTACCAGATGTTCCCTTCCAGTTAACAGACAGTAAGGCAGGACTTCCAGCATTTCAGCTTCCAATTAACCTCTCAAAGTGTGTGTGTGTGTGTTAACATGAGCGTTTGACATCTGGATTGTATGTTTAAGGAGCTTAAGGAGTGTGTTCTGCTCTGATATGCACAGATGTTCTCTCATTAGATTGTGTGTGTCTTTTGTACACTCATATATGTGTGTGTTTGTGCGCACGTATACGTTCTTGGGTGTATGTGTGTGTGTGTGTTGATGTTAATACATGCACACTGTACTGTGTGAAAATGGCTTCTCACATTGACCCAGTTACAGAGCTAATGTAAACACTGATATCAGCCCTGGCTTGCTGTCTATAACCCCATGTAAAACATCAGCATCAGTCTACCAGTGTATCATGGTCAAATGGCTGGATAGCATTGCCTCGCTGCAAAATACTGTATAGCAAGGGCTTTTATTTCACATTGGTTGAATATTTCAAGAATGTTTTTGTCATATTATAAGGAGATGTGAAAAATGTGTTTGATAAAAGTCAAACAAGATAAAAAGATGCTTGCTTGCCTTTCAGCAGGTGATCTGATTCAATGTAGAGAGAGTTATCATTCCAACACTGTAAGACGATTGAAGCCTCGGGCCACAGAACCATATACAGTATGTGTATTTAAAAAAAAAAAAATTGTATTTGTAGTGGTGAAGTCGTGTATTTGTAGTGGGAATGGGATTACTGGACGTCACATCTGAGGGAACGCTCAACCTCTACTGTCTTTTATTATGAACGGATACAACGTTCCAATTTCCCATCTATATGATCAGGTTTGAAACTTCAAACAGACTTATATGGTTCTCCATATCGTGTATTCAATCACACACGGGTGACATTATGAGTAATGTGGATGGGTACTATTGTTGACAAACTGCAGCCATTTTGTCATGATGCATTATCTCCTTATGACCCACTGTTATCCACATTGATTTATTCCCGATCACCAAGACCCATCCTTATTGCCCCAATGTCTCAAGGTGTTATTGTGTAAAGATTGCCTGAAAAACGAGTCATTGGTTCAACATAAAAGTGCAAGTTAACCAAATTGATTTAGTTTCAGGAATAGTTTTAGCATTTGTTGTCTTTCCCTGGAATCTAGGATTATGGAAATATAATAGTACTCCTTGATCCATTTTTGGTCCCAAACTAGAAACCAGGGTATTAGTATAAAAAAATTTTTAGATACAAAGCACTATGACTGGCAATGTTACTAATTTGCTCGCTCGGTCATTCATTCACACTTAGCCACTCTGCCCCTAGTGGTGGCTCACAGACATATTTTCTTTGCATTCAGTGTTTACTAAATTCAAGAAATCTCAGTCAGCTGAAATATCCACTGTATCTGGATTAGTTGTGTTTTTGAGTTAAACCAGTGACTTGTTTTAACGGTGACAGCGGATGCATTTGTTCAGACTTGCTTCAGTATATCAATGGATAAAGTATGTGGCTGTATAAGAAATACTGTTACTATTTTTATAATCTGTGAAATTGATTTAAAAAAAGCATTTTTTTTTTCTCTCTTCCTGGAGTTTTGTCTACATTGTGTTTGTGTTGCTGTTGTTGAGCCTTACTCCGTGTCTATAAGGAGATTCTAGTTGTAATAGAGTTATAATTCTAGTTATATACAAAAAAATACATATTATACTGTAGAGTACCATACTGTATATGTTTTATCCATAAGATACTTGGAATATATTTTATCATACAGTTTCATTAAAATGAATGGTATTGTTATCAATTTGCCAAAGCAAATCCCGTCTCCTGCTGGGTGGATATTGAATGATCGGTTCTGTAGCTTAGATACCATCACAGTGCTGTGTTTTGTTCTTCTTCTAGCGATGTTTCTAGCGATGTTTAGCGACAATGCTTGCATCTTTGTTTGCCATTAGCCCTCATAATACGTCATGACAGAACCTCACATGACTGGATACATCATACATCATGACAAAACCTCACATGACTGGATACATCATACGTCATGACAGAACCTCACATCACTGGATACATCATATGTCATCATGACAGAGCCTCACATCACTGGATACATCATACGTCATGACAGAACCTCACATGACTGGATACATCATACGTTATGACAGAACCTCACATCACTGGATACATCATATGTCATGACAGAGCCTTACATCACTGGATACATCATATGTCATGACAGAGCCTCACATGACTGGATACATCACATGTCATCATGACAGAACCTCACATCATTGGATACATCATACGTCATGACAGAACCTCACATCATTGGATACATCATACGTCATCATGACAGAACCTCACATCATTGGATACATCATACGTCATGACAGAACCTCACATCATTGGATACATCATACGTTATGACAGAACCTCACATCATTGGATA
This sequence comes from Notolepis coatsorum, assembly GCF_963971535.1. NCBI lineage: Eukaryota > Metazoa > Chordata > Actinopteri > Aulopiformes > Paralepididae > Notolepis > Notolepis coatsorum. Next base: position 30,706,520 of record NC_140175.1, on the reverse strand, counting down.
CATCATACGTCATCATGACAAAATCTCACATCATTGGATACATCATACGTCATGACAAAACCTCACATCACTGGATACATCATACGTCATGACAGAACCTCACATCATCACTGGATACAACATACGTCATGACAAAATCTCACATCATTGGATACATGATCTCAGTTGTATTAACTGTCAGAGCATACATTTTGTGTCTTTCTCTCTCAAATGTTTGTGTGGTGGAAAGTAACTAAGTATTTGTACTCAAGTATTGTACTTAAGTACAATTTCGAGCTACGTGTACTTGAGTATTGTAGTATATTGAGTATTTTCAATTTAGGGAACTTTATACTCCACTACATTTCAAAGGAAATATTGTACTTTTTACTCCACTACATTTATCATGAAGCCACAAGTTGCTTTGAAGGAAAATATTTTTAATAGAAAACATGACAAAAATGTATGACTTTTATATGATTATATACTTCCACATTTGAAGCCTGTCAACTTCAAGAGGACGGAATCAGAGCAGCATAACTGGACCACATACCACTTTAACACAACCCATAGAGGTCAATGGATTGAGGTTTGAATGCTTCCCAAGCAGTAGAATACACAAACATCATGTATAATGCATACTTTTACTTTAGATGCTGAAGTACATTCAATAGCAAATACTTCTCTACTTTTACTTAGGTAGAATTTGAATGGAGGACTTTTACTTTTACTAGAGTACTCATTTATCTGGGTATTTCTACTTTTACTTAAGTAAAGGAACTGTGTACCTCTTCCACCACTGGTGGTACACAGTGTATAACCATAACCACTATTTCTTAGAAGCTATCAAATTTAAAATATTAAATCACATGGAATTAGAATGAAGCATTGTAATATCAAATAAGGTGAAAGAAATGTCTCCATACAGAGATTGATTGCAGTGAAACCATAGCATAGTTCCTATGTAGAGGCTTACAGGGATTCATTCTGTCAACACCCACATGACATAGAATTAATGTATCATGAGAAATAGACTAGGACAGCACTCCCAATGAAACTTTTTAATATATTGCCACACGGATTGCCATTTCGTACAAGACGCCCTTCCTCGGCGTGCGTTCCAACATGAGTTAAGCGCCTAGTGTCTTATATTCATAGAATTAATCCTCAATGAAACAAATGTACACGGTTATTATTTTAGTTTTAATCTAAAAATGAAATAAAAGAAACGCTCATAAGTATACGTCTTCTAATAAGTACTGCAAGATAATATCTGAATAATGCATCATCCTATACTTGTTGTCTTACAATGCTTATACAATATTTAAACCTTACAGTACTAGACCACTTTTCATATTTTGATAGTATTAACTATTTAATTTCATTCATTGCATTTCTATTTTTATCAAAACATTGTTTGGTTTATACTCTGAAAGGGAAGAAGAAAACCTCTTGAGCCAGTGTTATGGAGTCCAGGATTTATTGGTAATATCATAAGTCAAAGGTTTTATTGGTAAAGACTTAGTCAAAGGTTATTGTTTTTTTATTGGTGAAGGCCCGGCAGTCTGTAGCACAGAAGGGGCACAATGGAGTGAACTAGCCTCACTATCGTGTGTGTGTGTGTGTGTGTAATCTGTTTTTACTATCTTGTGGGGTCCAAATGTTGGATAAAACAACAAACAAAACAAAAAATATATATATATTATTATTATTATTTTATTTGTATTTATTTTTACATGGAATTAGATTTGAGCATTGTAATAGTTGAGGTCAAATTCTTCAGCTACCCTGCCCTCTCATCTTCACACACACAAACATACAACAGACAGGCACACAGACACACATGCATGCTATACAAATGCACACTGAGTCCCATTATTTTTCACATGGGACAAACACATGCGCAAAACAACAACTGTGCCATGGACATGCAACATGCATGCATTATTTGTCTTACATAGTGTGCATGTCTCTCTCTCTCTCTCTCTCTCTCTCTCTCATACACACAATGACACGTGGTGAGAAGATAATTAAAGGCTGCTCCATTGACCTGCCTGTGGAATCAATGGTCTTGTGTTCCCTGTGTCTTCGGGCCCCTGACTAAAGAGACTTTGGTTTAGCTTCAGCACCATTATCTTTCTCTCTCTCTCTCTCTCTCTCTCTCTCTCTCTCTTTTCTCTCATCCTCCTCCCTCCAGTCGCACACGTTCGTCTGCAACGACTCTTCACCCTGCAAACCTGAAAACGGGACGATCCGAAGGTGCAGTCTTATCTCTATCTATCTGTCTGACGGTCTGTCTGTCTGTACCGTTGTGTCGTGTGCTGCTTCCATTGCTAATCATTTAATATAATTTAATATGATTTGCATTTACTTCATTTTATTTTTCTCGCCAGTTAAATTGCCTCTCTCGTTTCTGCAGCTTAGGACAAGCCGTGAAGCCGAGGGGCATTATTCTGGTTCATTGATTGAATATCTGTATCTGTCTTGTGTTGGTGTCAGTGCTGTGACCTTTTTTTTTCTTCTCAAAACGCCACTCTGTTACTAATGAAGCGCGCGCGCTGCCCCTGTGGGATCTGCGGGACACCCCGGAGCATCTTAGCACGAGGCTCGAGGCGCAACATCTCCTTTTGTCTCTTCGTGTCAGCGGATTGCGGATGTATTTAGTTTAATTTGCTCGGTCAGAGTTCACATTCGTTCAATTTTGACCCTACGAATTCTCACGACCTATATGCGAGAGCGGCTATAGGATTGCTCTGCTGTTGAGCAGCATGTATTTGATTGATTCATCCCCCAAGCAGTGTCATATCCTGTTGCTCCGACTTGGTGGGGCCAAACTGTTGTGATGACTGCAGCACTGAGCCTTCACAATAAGCCACAAGATGATGCTATCAGGGCGCTAAGATGCTTTGGAGAAATCTAGCCTCTAAACATGCCGGTAATCCTTTGCCATCGTTATAGTGTTTTGAGCTACTGTCTCATTTTGTGAAATGATTAGGGCGGCACGGTGGCACAGTGGTTAGCACTGCTGCCTCACAGCAAGAAGGTCCTGGGTTCGAACCCCAGCAGGGGGCCTTTCTGTGTGGAGTTTGCATGTTCTCCCTGTGTTCACGTGAGTTTCCTCCAGGTAGGCTACACTGGTTTCCTCCCACACCATAAAGACATGCATGGTAGATGAAAACTAGCTCATTAGCTAATTCTGGCACATTTACATTGATGTGGAAACTGAAGATCAAGTTTCAAGTTTCTTTATTAGTTGTCATACAGAATACTTTTATACAAAATGCTTCTTTCTGTTACGCTCCAGAGACTGTGCTAGACAAAAATAGACAAGTATAAAATAAGTATAGCAAATATAAAATAGAAGTCAAGTACGTGGACAAAGGTGTTCAGTATGGGGCGGACCTAGCACATTTGGCGATTTTTTTTTTTTTTTTTTTTAATTTTCTTTTTTTTGTAATTTTTTTTTTATGGCTTTTGCCTCTTCATAGTTCTCTAACGTTAGTCTTTCTTTCCTCAACGCTCAATTCTATAAACACTTGACCGATACCCATCAATGCACAGCGCTCTAGCATGTTCTGACTATGAACACCTAAAGCTGAGGCTCAGACCGACCGACCGTTTTAGATTTTTGGCTCATTTTCCCTTATGTTAGAATTTTTTTTATGTAAAAATAATGGTTGCAGATATAGAGGGGGGCGCCAAAACTGCAAAAAAAAAAAATCATCACCCCTCTGGGTGGCGCTCTAGGCGACCGCCTATATCGCCTGTAGGAAGGTCCGCCCCACATATATACAATGTACAATGCAGAGTAGAAGTAACTGAGTTACAATACAATATACTATACAGTACAGTAAGGTGTAATGAGGTATGGGTTGTAGATGATGAAGATTGTTGTTGAAGATGTTGATGTTGTGCACTGTCCCTGGGTAAAAACATTAAAAAAAAATTTAAAAAAATTTAAATAACTTAAACCTAATTACACAGAAGTGTACAGAAGAATTAGCCTGTATCTTTTGTTTGTGTTTTAAGATTTGGATTATAGTTGTAGTCGTATTGGAGGAAATCAAAGTAAGAAGGACGTGTCATTTTCAACACATTTCTTGAGTGTGTTCGGGACTAATCTTCAACACACAACATGTGATCCAAGCGAGTGAAAGACGTACATCTGCACATTTACATCCATGCACTTGATTTTATTTGCAAGCTTTTGATGATGTATATTGTCAGGAGAGCATATGAGTGTGTTAAATACGTGTTCACAGCGACACACAATGACATACACTCCATGATGTTTTGGGGGAAAGAAACAGTTTTTTTTTGGATTTATTTGTGTAGTAGTTTCTAATAAGTCTAATAAGTTAAAAACAACAGTAACAATAGAATGACCAGTGAGCCACTGAATGTCAGCTTTACTCTGAATGTGTGATTGAACCATATTGACACGGCGGCCATTTTGCTCTCGTGTCGTCATGCTCAGGTTGAGATTCCTTTCCACCCTGTTCCCACCTTGGGCTCCCAAAACAGGAGCAGAGGTGCAACCACAAAGAAAGGAAAATCTGTATCCTGATGAAGGCGTAGAACGGTAGAACGTCGTGCGTGGGTTTCATATGTCCCCCGTTTGTATGTTTTTATCCTCATTTGTGGACATGCCAAGATAATAAACAAGACAATAAAGGCATTTTAACATATAAGTACGAGTGCCTTTGTTCTTTGGAGGACGCCAGTTCTCTCTTCTCCCCCCCCCCCCTTCTTTTTTTTAATAAATCACAAGTACAAGATGGATGGGTGCCACACTTGCTTCATAAAAAAATCAATGTTTATTGAACTACGATACATTGAAAACATGACTTCTCGCCCCCGAGAAGGCCGTCACCATACATGCGTTGAATGCACTGTTAACAAACTGGATCCCATCCCAAGGTTATGATGACATCTTGACTGACTTCCGCTTCCATCCCGTGTGTGTTGTGTATTATCAGGGTCCTGGCTTGGTCCTTTAGGGCATTGGTTCTCAAACCTTTTCATGTCAAGGGCCCCCACATGGATACATGAAAGGTCAGGGACCTTCTTTGATTTAGTCTCGGGGACCCCCGTCTGAGAAGATCTTTGTTGTTAGATGTGAATTAGTCTATAATGATTGTGATGTAGGCCTAGTCCATGACTGTCTATGTCTATGATGTACATATAGGTGGGGAGAGTGAAACCTATGATAAAAATAATAATTAATTTTTTATTATTTTCTTTTTTTATCCACTTTTTCTCCCATCCCAATTTCGTATATCCAATTCTTCCCTCCCCTGTCTTGAACGTTGCTAGACTATGCCTCCCACAGGTCGGTTGTAGTGGTGAGGAGTCAGGACAGAAGCCTTGCATCACGTGTCCTCTCCGGTACACGAGGAGGCAGCCTGTCGCATCTTTTCACCGCAGCAGCTCGAACTCTCAGTGGCACGCAGGACGCCTTTTCCTTAATGATAAGCAAGCAGTGCAAGAATGCGGAAGCATTCTACCGTAGTGGCGTGCGGTAATGCGCCTTTCATTTTCCGCCGCCCAGCGCCCGTGCGTGCACCGGCGGCGGCGTGCTCGCTCAGGTGCGTGCGTGCGCCGGCGTGCTCGCGCGAGGTGCCCGCGCATGCGCATGAGATCCCGCCTTGGTTCGACACGAGCGGAGCTCAATATATATAAGTCACCGCCCCTTATTCAGTATCTAGAAATAGCTCAATTGGAAAGACTACATGGCTGTGGATCCTATGGCTCGTTTGCTGGCGAGTTCGAATCCCATCGAATATTTTTTTTTTAACGTGATTTTTTTTTTTAACGTGTATTCTTTCGCCGGTTAAGGTTAGGCATGGTTAAGGTTAAGGTTAGGCATTGTTTCGGAGTTGGTTAAGGTTAGAACGGTTAAGTTTAGGCGCTGTTAAGGAGCTGGTTAAGGTTAGAGTTTGTCAAAGAGAATGGCAATATAATTTCTATGGTTAAGGTTAGGCATGGTTAAGGTTAAGGTTAGGCATTGTTTCGGAGTTGGTTAAGGTTAGAACGGTTAAGTTTAGGCGCTGTTAAGGAGCTGGTTAAGGTTAGAGTTTGTCAAAGAGAATGGCAATAGACAGCCTATTTCCGCGCGACAGCTCCCAAAGCGGGCCTGAAAAGAAAGGCGCTTTACAGTAGTGGCGTGCGGTGACGAATGCTTCCGCATTTTTGCACTGCTTGCTTATCATTAAGGTAGACGCGAGGAGGACGCTGCCCCCGTCACTTCCTGTTTCCGTCGCACCGGCGTCACCAAACCGACCTGTAGGAGTCGCTGTCCACAACGTCAAATCCCCACCCTCCGGCTTTCCCACCCTCTAACACTTGCCAATTGTGTTAGTATGAACGACCGGCCAGCCGGTAGCAACGCCGAGAGCTGGGCTTGAACCCAGCGTCTCCTGCGTTAGAGGCGAGCGCCTTGCCCACTGCGCCAATCAGCCGCCCCCAAAAATAATAATTCTTCTCTCATAAGTGCTAACTTCTAGTGAATAAAATATTAGAGAAATTAATTGTTCCATTGTTCTGGGGACCCCCTGGAACCCTCTCAAGGACCCCTGGGGGTCCCCGGCCCCCACTTTCACAACTACTGCTATAGGGTAAAAAAATACTTTTACAAACAGTAAAATAAATGTGATTCCCATTTCCTTTTTCCCCCACATATAATTACATACATACCTACCTACCTACCTACATACCTACCTACCTACCTACCTACCTACCTACCTACCTACCTACATACATACATACATACATACATACATACATACATACATACATACATACATACATATATACATATATACATACATACATATATACATACATACATACATACATACATACATACATACATACATATATACATATATACATATATACATATATACATACATACATACATATATACATACATACATATATACATACATACATATATACATATATACATATATACATACATACATACATATATACATACATACATATATACATACATACATACAGTACATACATACATACATACATACATACATACATACATACATATATACATATATACATATATACATACATACATACATATATACATACATACATATATACATACATACATACATACATACATACATACATACATACATACATACATACTGTAATTGTACACCTTAAATCCCCCAAAGGGACCACAGCTTAGCTTAAATCCATTCATTGTTTAGCATTTTGTGATTTTTGTGCCGAGTTCAAGTTTTCTGGTGGAGATTAACCCTCCTCTCGTGCAGCTCAAGTTTAGCATCTTGTGTTGTGTTTATGCTGCCACATTTTGTGTCAAATAAAGACATTTCAGGTATATCAATACATTTATTGTCATTTATTTAATGTTGCCTGTTATATTGTCAGTTCGGTATAGTTTGAATAATGCTTTATTGGCATGGCAGGAGAAAACAACATTATATTGAGTTTGGTTCTGAAGCTGAAGGGGAAATACAGTCCAGTAACAAATCATGGAGGAGAGAAGCATCTAATTGGTAATCTATGAAACCACTGAAAAGAAAACATATTGACATTTTTCGTAGGAGAAAAGGATTCAATCCGAGTTTTCAGACCATTATTTTAGAAAGATGAGACAATTCTGATACCCGATTGTCATTTAAAAATGGTAATGTACAGTGTATTAACAGAATAATGTAAATCATTGATACATATTCAGTTGTATATATTTGTCTTTAATTATAAAATGTATAAATAAAAGCTCCAATACAAATTATACATTTAGCTAGTGAATATCAAACACTAACTGGTAAAAGTCCTTTAAAAAAATATATATATATATATATTTGAGTCATTTATAGATTTATTCAATAATGATTTACTCAGGTTATTTATATCTTGGGGGGGGGACCAGCGCATGTGTGTCTTTGCTGTGTTATCAACAGCAAACAAGGACTTGTCCACGTAGCAGAGGGGTCCCATCACATCCTGTGACCCTTAACCTTTTGCTCCCTGGGGGGGATCAGGGGGGGAGGGGACACATATGACATAACATGGCCAACTGCTAAACACAGAGGAAGAGCATCTGGGAGGAACACAACACAATATCATATTTACATGTTTAATATTTTAATTTACATTCACAACAAAACTGGGTAATTTTATCACGATATACTAAGCAAAACAATGTATAATATGCAACACATCACAACAATATAGAATGAATCAACCCGAAAACAGAGGGTTCACCTTAATATGAGGCAATGGAGGATGACTACTGCTCACAGAGTGCTGGAAGAATCAATGATTCCAGTGAAAGAAGGAACATTTCCCCTCACAGATCCAAACTGTGGAAATCTTCTCATTATACGACAAATACTTTCTTTTCAGCAGTGTGGCAAAATAATATACTGTCAATGTGAAATAGAACTTGGGGAATACAATAGAATCAAATAGAATTGTTGAGTAAAATACACAATCATTGTGTAAAAGGTTTAACAAAAGGTTTGTTTATGGCATAGATGATAGGAGATTTTGAAGATGCATGGTGTTTTTATTTTTATTTATATAGCTATTGTTATCTTAGTATTAGCTTTATTTATCAAGCAGAAAAAACAGCAATTCATATGTAAAACATGTTATACAATCAATTATTTCAACTGCAATACACCCTGAATCTTTATAACCATTTGGTGTATTAGCTGATTGTTGTTTTGAATAAGTTTATAGCAGAAATATTGTTAATAGGGCCTGGTGTTTCTATACCATAAATATTGACAAATGCGCAGTATCACCATTATATAAAATATTATCAGACCACACCTTCATGTACTCTAAAATTACTTCTACCTTTTCTGATAGTGACACTAAATTGATTATTGTTTTAGGGAGCTGAGATTAACAATATCCTTCAAGCAGGGATGGAGACTAAATCAATGTGCATGGATGACAAAGTATAAGTCTGTTAATACTCATATTTCTGTACACATGGATATCTCTGTTTAATACCTCAGAATCATCTTTATTGTCACATATTTCTATTCTATATCTGCATATCTGCATGGTTGTTGTGAATGTTCAAATATAATGCACACTCGTTCATACATAAATATCTGTAGACATTTGTTGACTCCTGGAGACTAAATCAATGAATGAAATAGTGAACTATAAGGAACAAGGTGTGATGTCATAGATATTGTGAAAATTGCACATATACATTGGCTACATATATTTGTGTATAATGGGCTTCATGCCAACAGAAAACAGATTCCTCACTCTGTATTTGCACAGGAATTGTGTCATGAAATGGACCTTTTGATGCCTGTGTAAAATGAGAGAAGATTATAGCAATAATACACTTTGTTTGTATTGCAATAAAGAAAAACAGGGGCTTTGCAAAGCTCTTTAGAAAGAAACAATAAAGCTATGGTAAAGTGTTTATATATAAATATAAAGATATATATATATATTGTGTGTGTTTGTGTGTGTGTGTGTGTGTGTGTGTGTGTGTGTGTGTGTGTGTGTGTGTGTGTGTGTGTGTGTGTGTGTGTAAACATATATTACTAATTAGATTAAATAAAAGAAAGAAAGAAAGAAAATAACAGAAAACCACATAATAAAATAAGGACGTTTTACTAGAAGTAAGTGTGCGTTTTAAGACGTGATTCTAAATATTATATTGACTTTGGTAGCCACAGGTTCCACATTCTATTGGTCCTAATGGTGAGATCTCCTCTATAGCCTTGTCCTTCCTCTAGGGCTAAATGGCCGGAGGAGGCCTAGTACCTACCCAAGCTGTGTTCCAGCTCATAGGGTTAAAAGGTCTGCAGCTTGGAGACCCTACCCAGTCATGATTGAAAACTGCTCAGTAAAATCTTGAAATCAATTCTTGAAGCATATGGGTAAAGAAAAACTGGTAAGATACATAACATACCATATGTAATAATAATAATAATAATAATAATAATAATAATAATAATAATACATCTATTTTATATAGCGCTTTTCCAGGTGCTCAAAGACGCTTTACATGGGCAGGAGAGACAAACTATGACAAAAAAAAAAAAAAAAAAACAGAACAAATGTCTTCACACGCTTATATCATGTCAAAAGGAAACATTTAGAAACACCTTCTCTTCTTGTTTACACTGCAATGATGCGGTCAAATTTGTACGTATTGGAAGAAGTGCATGCATACCCAAGGACTTAATCGAAAATGGCATGGACAATGAAAAAGAAAGATACCTGCACACCAGAGCGATGCCCTTGTTGCAGTTTATTCAGGAATATTTCAACCAAAACGGTCACATACATTATACATAGGGAACATCAATACAGTATAGGAAGTGTAGGAAGGTACTGCACTCATATAAACACAAGATAATCACAATTATAAAAACATTTAAATGAATGTATGTATATGTGTTTGTGAATGTATATATACATTCATTCCAATTATTCGCCTGTTCTATTCTCCATCCATCTATCATCCATAGCAACACTATATTATCACCGACATCCAGTTGGGGGATCCCCCTTTGAACAGCCCATCTGAGGTTTCTCTCCTCCACGCCGCCTGTGGTGCTTTTTTTCCCTATGTTTTTAGTGAGTCGTTCCTTATCTTCATTGGGGAAAGTCTGGGAGTGTTTGGATTTTATGGTGTTTTTTGTTTTTGATCTATTGTGATGTTTCTTCTTGACTTGTACAAGAATACTTGTACAGCCTATGGGGGCTATTCCATGTGATCTCGGGCTATACAAATAAATGTGATTTGATTTATGATTTGATTTATGAACACTTTGAGTGTAGCGTCATCATGGGCAATGCCCTCTCTGAGTGGTTTTCCATACAGTCCCGAGTGAGGCAGTGGTGCATCATATCCCCTATCCTCTTCCTCATTACCATAGACTGGATCACAACCAAGACCACAGCGGACAGAAACAGAGGCATCCAGTGGACCCTGTTCTCCCAGATGGGAGATCTTGACTTCGCTGACGATCTTGCTATCCTCTCCCCCAACAACTCCAACATATACAGGCTAAAACAGACTTCAGCAGGCAGGTTGGACTCAGCGTCAACACCTCCAAAACACAGGTAAAACCGCTTGGGTTTGTCAGAAGACTTCACCTACCTGTGCCTTCTTCCAACTCTGCGCCACCTGGAGGTCCAAACAGTACAGCCTTAACCCTTTCACTGCCACACTACAGAAGGTTAACCCTTTACTATCACGCTACCGGGGCGGCTAGGTGACGCAGTGGGCAAGGCGCTCGCCACCAACGCAGGAGATGCTGGGTTCGAGCCCAGCTCTCTGCGTTGCTACCAGCTTGGCTGGTCGTTCATACTAACACAATTGGCAGTATTAGGGGGTGGGAAGCTGGTGGGTGGGGATCGGACGTTGTGGACAGCGACTCCTACAGGTCGGTTGGTGCGCCTGCGCAGTAGAATCAGGAAGCGACGGGGGCGGCGTGTCCCTCCCACGCAGACCCCCGACGCTGAGAGATCGCGCTGTGCAGGTGAAAAGATGCGACGGCTGCCTCCTCGAGTACCGGAAGGGACACGTGATGCAAGGCTTCGTCCACATTGCAACCGGCTTGTGGGAGGCATGGCCTAACAACATTCGAGACAGGGGAGGGTAGAATTGGACTATACGAAATTGGGGAAGGGAGCAAGAGTAGATACAAAAAAAAATAAAAAATCTGTAGTGTGGCAGTGAAAGGGTTAACCTGCTGTTGTGTGGCAGTGAAAGGGTTAACTTTCTGTGTAATGTTGCAGTGAAAGGGTTAACCGTTTGGTAGTGCGGCAGTGAAAGGGTTAAAACCAAGCTGCACCTCAGTCACAGTAACGTCAGGTCTGCTCTGCTGTTGGGTTCAGAGTTGGCGAGTTGGTCAACACAGAGGAGGGTGGAGGTGTTCCACGATGGAAGCCTCTGAGGAATGTGCTGTTTCTTCTGGCCAAACTAAATCTTCAACCACCAACTGTGTACAAGAACACGGGAAGCCGGAACATCAAAGAAATCACACATTGGAGATCCAGAGAGTTAATTGTTTTAAAGGTCCCATATGTGAAAATCTCACTTTTTCACTATGCATGTATATTTGGGTCTCTGGTGGGCCTTCTAACACTCTGTGAAATAGGACAACCCAGTCAGATTTTGCACCCAGCCCATATTCAGAAACTGTGCCTTTAAAGGGGTGTAAAGGTACACGTATCCGTACCGAACCGAACAAGTTTCAGTGTGTACCATACCGTACCGAACGGCTGTGTAGTGTACCGAACGAATACGACGGTATGTTAACCACTAACGACCGCCCACCGGGGCTGTTTTTTTTCACAATCTAATATAATTATTATTATTTTTTTATTTTTTTACAAGTCAATTATTCATTTCAATATAGAATATTCGTTGACAGCCCTACAAGTATAATTAGTTACTGCACACTACATCACCCCTGAGTGGAACATGGAAAGCCAAACTTTCCCCCACTGTACCGAAAACCGTACCGAACCTTGACTTCAAAACCGAGGTACGTACCGTACCGTGGTTTTTGTGTACCGTTACACCCCTATGATTGATTGATTGATTGATTGATTGATTGATTGATTGATTGATTGAAAATTGTATTAACAGATTGCAGAATGGGTACAATACAGTACGGCTCAATACACACAATTGTTAAGGGGATGCAGACCAGAGAAAGACTTTCGTCTTGTTTACATCAGGGTACCCCATTTTCAATTCATCATGACATTTATGACATACACGACATACAGATATACAGATATATATCATGACATTTATGACATACACGACATACAGATATACAGTACACGTCGTTTGGACTTCCGTCTTTATGTGATGTCACACGAAAAAGCCTTGACTTGTGTGTGCATGCGAAAAACATGCGTCTACTTTCTCTTTCCAACAAATCTAAAATATGTTTATGACATTTTTAAAATATTGTCTTTGTTCTAGGTTTGATCTGAATTTTGTTCAACGGTACAGGCTCATGCAGCATATCAGGGCAGATTGCTCGTTACAGACACAGAAGCAGGCCGCTGAGAACAGGACTGAAACGGAGGGGTATAGAGGCTGCTAGAATACATAATCTGACATACGTTTGTTATTCTTCAGCAGAAAACATGAAAGACATGTTTAGGGGACCTCAAAAGCCATATTTAACTTGTTGAATAGAACTACAATATGGGACCTTTAAGATGGACACCACCAGGCCCCAAAACCACCTGGCGCAGAACTGTGACAGAGGAGCCTGACAAGATGAACCTGTCGTGGGGAGCGAGAGGCGCAGCAACGTGAGGCCAAGGACACAATGTGATGGAGAGATCTCACTGCAGCCTTACGTCCCATAGGGGATGAGGGGGAGTAAGTAAGTAAGTAGGTAGACTATATCTTTCTCTCTGAATCAAGATTAGCTCTGCTACGAAGAGTTAAAAATCAGATTTTATGTTTCTGTGCAAGTGCACCCCGAGTCTATGGAGTATGAATAATCCATTTGTTCTAAGCCATTGATTTTCTGATTGACTGAGTTTCACTGCAGGAGTCTGTTCTGTCTCTCCCTCCTTCTCTCTCTCTCTCTCTCTCTCTCTCTCTCTCTCTCTGTGGCAGCCAGGGTCTGTGACTTTCCCTGTCTGTCTTTCTCTGTCTATACTGTATGTCTGTCCATATATCTACATGTATACCTGTCTGTCTGTTCTCTCTCTGTCTCTGTCAGTTTGTGACTCTTTCTTTCTTTCTTTCTTTCTTTCTTTCTTTCTTTCTTTCTTTCTTTCTTTCTTTCTTTCTTTCTTTCTTTCTTTCTTTCTTTCTTTCTTTCTTTCTTTCTTTCTTTCTTTCTTTCTTTCTTTCTTTCCTTTTTGTATCTCGTTATCTGTCTCCTATTTTCTCGGTCTGTGTTTGTGTGTCTGTATTTGTGTGCATGAGACACACTGGACTGTGTGTGTGTGTGTGTGTGTGTGTGTGTGTGTGTGTGTGTGTGTGTGTGTGTGTGTGTGTGTGTGTGTGTGTGTGTGTGTGTGTGTGTGTGTGTGTGTGTGTGTGTGTGTGTGTGTGTGTGTGTGTGTGTGTGTGTGTGTGTGTGTGTGTGCGTGCGTGCGTGCGTGCGTGCGTGCGTGCGTGCGTGTGTGTGTGTGTGTGTGTGTGTTTCTGTCTGCCTCCGCTGGAGTCTGCCTTCAGTCGTTTCAACTCACCAGGAGCCAACCATATCCCTACACACTGCATGACATGGTAAATGTGTGTGTGTGTGTGTGTGTGTGTGCGTGCGTGCGTGTGTGTGTGTGTGTTTCTACCCACGCTTCACCGGCACCATGCCACGGCCAGGCGGGCAGTCAATGCACAGCTCGGCTGTATACAGTTCTCATACAGCGGTGAGAGTCATGCAGTGTTCATACAAAGCTTTCCAGACTGTAGACTGGACACAAAGCACAGACCTTCATCAAAGCACAGTCTCCACAGCAGAAGAGATTATTTCTGTTCTGTAAAGAGTGAACAGTGAATGAAATAGTGAACCGGGGAAGTATTCAGTTATTTATTATTGTTTCAGTTCTGTTTTCATTGTCAACGCTTCTGTGTAGCTAAAAAGAAAATGGTTTTTTTTTTTTAATAATTAAATAATAACACACACACTAATAATAATAATACATAATAATGAAATAATAATAATAATAATAATAATAATAATAATAATAATAATAATAATAATAATAATAATAATAATAATATAATAATAATAATAATAATAATAATAATAATAATAATAATAATAATAATAATAATAATAATAATAATAATAATAATAATAAAGTCTCCTAGAATTTGATGCCATTTCTAAGCATTTTTTTACGCATTGATATGGTTACTTCAGTCTTAAAATAGATAATAGCTTAATTACTGCAGTATTGATGATTGCTTTCGTCAACAATTATTTCATAACAGTGGTGACCATGTTCTCATTCAATCATATGGAATCTCGTTGGTGTCATTGTTGGGAGCTGCACTATAATATTTTAATAACTGAATAAACAAATGTCCATCGATTCGGAGGCGATTGGGTCCCTATATACAATACAGTTGAAAACTAGGATTTTACCTAGAATGTTACTCACTTTGTTGTTTACATGTGCAGTGCCTACAATCTAGTTTAGGCTATAATACATATAATACATCTATGAATTGTATCTTCTAGGCTTACATTCGGTTTCACATTGCCTCAAGAAGATTTGATTCATCATGACATATACGTGAGAGAGAATAATTCTACAAATGTATTTTCCAATGATTGTTCTGTGAGTCACAACCTGGCTTTAATCTCAATTTGATTACTGGTTTTGATTCTTTCACTATATTTACCCATGAACAGAAAATGTGATTTTGATTAACCCCCCCCCCCGCATTAACCCTTTCACTACCACACTGCCAAAGGGTTAACCCTTTCATTACCACACTGCAGAAGGTTAACCCTTTCACTGCGACAATACCGAAGGTTAACCCTTTCACTGCCGCACGACAACGGGTTAACCTTTCACAACCACACTACAGAAGGTTAACCCTTTCACTGTGGTTAACCGTCTGCAGTGGGTAGTGAAAGGGTTAACCTTCTGTAGTGTGGTGTGAAAGGGTTAAAAGCAGTGAAAAGATGAGATTTTGGTCATACTGTATGGGGCTATAAGCCACGGGGATTCCCCTGTATCTCTACCTCTAGCGCTGGAGGACAGTAACAAAGGGATGGTGTATTGACGTTCATTGTTCAGGCTTCGCCCCCCTTTACAGTCTCCGCAGTCTCTATAGATACACTTAGATGCGATATGCATGGACCTCTCTGCGTGCTGATGAAGGAGCACAACATTCCCCTTGTAGCGCCAATGATTACAGGCATCCATCCCTCCAGTTTACCGCAGATTTTATAGGAAATATTAGGAGGGGGGGGACCACAAATTCTCTTTGTTATAAATAATCCACTTAACTGTAACCTGTGGAAATGGCTGGCAGCCAAAGGTACCCAATTTCTTAAGTGTTGTGTCCCTAAAGCAGTGTTATATATTTCATATAGGTTCTATTTTGACGTTTTTGGGAGGTTTTCCTAGTTAGTGTCGGGTTAAGGTTCGACAAGGAACAGGAGTGGTTAAGGTTAGGGTTAGGTCATGATAGTCTGTAGAGGTTTAGGCAAGTACAACCAGCTGGTTAAAAGCATATTTTGAGCCAGACGTCAACCATTTTAACATTTTTAAAATGTCAGTATGTATTGTTTTAATGACATTTTCAGAATTATTATGTTGTTTTGGCTGATGTATTTCTAAGTGCAAAAACGTCAAGGTCTATATGCTTCTAACAATTTTAATATTTTTATAGTTAGCCTATCTGTATAGTTGTTGTTGTTGTGTGAAGGGGCCTTAACACTTTCAGAGTCCAAGCTTAATCTTGATTTACCACTTG
>NC_140175.1:30652567-30687385 GCF_963971535.1 Notolepis coatsorum | reverse complement strand
TGCCCCTTATATTCACTACAGTTTTAGGGGACGATTACCAGCCCTTGCCCCCCCCCCTCCCCCTTTTTTTACGTGAAGAAATTGTCCGCATAAGGTGAATCTGTAACTGCCAAAGCGATAAAGGTTTCATTAGTTTAAATGCAGTGACAGGATGTGGTGCATCTTACGTTAAAACCATCAAATAAACAACAAGGCGGTGATAGAAGGCGGGCCGCCGGCCGAGGTGCTGTTATGGAGCAGGCTAGGTTTCAGCACCTCGGACAGCGCCACTGTACATAGGCTCACAAAGCGCATGGTATCCTACCACTCTGCTACTAGTAGTGATTTGTTCAGAGAGTGGGAGTGAATATTGTTGTTTTCTGTTGTTAATAAGGAGGAAGCATTTTATAATTGCTAATAATAGGGTGGATACTATCCCCTTAATATCCTCCTTAAACTGATGCCTGCTATTATTATCGACTGCAGGCAGGCAACACTTTCTCTTGCAGAGAAACCATATATTGCGTCTTCTCCTGTATAGCAAATGTATTTACACATTTGTCCAAAAAGCATTTTAATAGGCGAAATACAATTACAAACACATCAGGAGTCTGAGTTTGACAAATTAAACAGTGCACACACCAGGCAAATTACGTCACAAGTCTTTAAAAAAAAACTTTAGACATGTTTAATCGTAAATACGTTTTGACATGGGGCATTAATGCATCTACCACTGGTCTTTGGCAAACATTTAGGCCTAAACGGTGATAACGTGTCATCACCTTCAGTCTATTGGAGGGATTGAGGTATATAGAGTAGGTTAGGCTAAGCATATTATTGATTGTATAAATGATTACCGTGAAGACATTTGGCAGTTTGGGAGACCGAAAGCAAATAATCTTTTGTTTCCATCTGTAGTCCATCTTGTTAAACGATTTGATAAGGAGAGGAGAGAAGAGGAGAGGGGGGGGGAGGAGTGGGGAGGAGAGGAGAGAAGAGGGGAGGAGTGGGGAGGAGAGAAGAGAAGAGGAGAGGGGGGTGTCGAAGCCTCTGAAAAGGCCTGTGTCTGTTTATTTACAACAGGGCTCGGGGATAGTTTCCCCTTACATAATAGTTTTGTACTCAATTGAGTTCTTAACCTGATTCCAATCGATCTGCCGGGGTCTGAGTTGTGCATACTTAATTCAGGGAGGTAATCAAATCAAACACACAAAGCACTGGCCCCGTGTTGACTGAATGAGATACAGCACCAGAGACGTTTGAGGGGTGCGCTCGTTTTTTATTTTGTCCTTTGGCCTCATTCCGAAAATCCCCTTTTTTTATTACTTTGGTGCACAGATCTAATATTTTCATTGCTGTGTAAACGATAGGAAAACAGATGCTTGTCACTGTGTTGGCAAAAAAACATATCATTGAAGAGTTGGTGTGCGTGTGTGTGCGTGCGTGTGTGAGAGAGAAAGTGAGACCTGATTTTCTTATTGGATATAAGGTTCAGATGATATAGCATTCCTGATATTCTTGTTATGTCGGTGTCAGGATGATCTTTTGGTACAGTACATTTCTCTCCCATCTTTCCAACCTAGTTTACCAAGGATGAACATAATAACTTAGAGTCGACTAATGATGGTGATGCCATTCCCATTCAGCTACCTTCAAATCACTCTCTAAACACAGTACTAAACCAATGCAAGGATTGTATTATGTGCTGAAAATACAGTGGGCAGTACACTATGTTTTTATTTGAATTAGATGTGTACAGAACACAACATTTCAAGTTGGCTGCCTGACTATCTGTCTATGTCTCTGTCTGTCTGTCTGTCTGTCTGTCTGTCTGTCTATCTGTCTGTCTGTCTATCTGTCTGTCTATCTGTCTGTCTGTCTTCTGTCTGTCTATCTGTCCTTCCGTCCTTCCGTCCTTCCGTCCGTCCGTCTGTCCGTCTGTCTGTCTGTCTGTCTGTCTGTCTGTCTGTCTGTCTGTCTGTCTGTCTGTCTGTCTGTCTGTCTGTCTGTCTGTCTGTCTGTCTGTCTGTCTGTCTGTCTGTCTGTCTGTCTGTCTGTCTGTCTCTTTATATGTCTGCATGTCAATCTATCTGTCTGTCTGTATAGTCTATGCACTCCACTGTAAAGGTGTACATGTAGCAATGATGGAAGTCCCACTATTTACACGCTTTTGCTTCTGCTGTCCGGTTGCACATGACAGTCCCTAAGTGGAGCGGTTTCGAAAAGCCTCGCTCTGATACTTAAGCAGGATGCATGCGGGGCAGCAGGGGTACTTACGTCTATGTTTTCTATGAGAGAGAGGCAGAAGGGGTACTTACGTCTATGTTTTCTATGAGAGAGAGGCAGAAGGGGTACTTACGTCTATGTTTTCTACGAGAGAGAGAGGTAGCAGGGACTACTTACTTCTATGTTTTCTACGAGAGAGAGGTAGCAGGGCTACTTACGTGACGTCTATGTTGGCTACCGAGAGACCGATTCTCTGTCAATAACAGCAGTTGGCCTCCATCTTCATTCTTTAGCAGTTTTATTGCTGGTATTTATTTTTTGTGCAATCAGCTTTGTTCGATGTGAATTTACTGTGGTGTGACATCCCAGAGGTGGACGGACAGACAGACAGACAGACAGACAGACAGACAGACAGACAGACAGACAGACAGACAGACAGACAGACAGACAGACAGACAGACAGACAGACAGACAGACAGACAGGCAGACAGGCAGGCAGACAGACAGACAGACAGACAGACAGACAGACAGACAGACAGACAGACAGACAGACAGACAGACAGACAGGCAGACAGACAGACAGACAGACAGACAGACAGACAGACAGACAGACAGACACAGTAGAGACAGACAGGGAGGCAAGCAAGCAGGCTGGCAGCAGGTATACGGATTGGTGGAAAAACAAAGACAGGCAGACAGACTCCTTCACACACACACACATGCACGCACGCACGCGAGCACACGCACACACACACACGCACACGCAGTCAATCAGTGGGCCAGACGGACAGACCTGATGTCTGACTTGGATGATATTAGCGGGAGACAAGACGAGGAGCAGAGGAGTGATTACTTTTGAGGCTTCAGTGGCTCGTTCACCACAGCTCATCTTAAGAGCCGCATCACACAGCCGCTCGGGGAGCCTCTGGACCACGCTGGGCTGAGGCCCGGTGCCGCTCGGAGTGAACCAGCAGCACAGCGGCTTCTCCTTCTTCTTCTCTTTTTGTAGACGTGGTGGTTTGGGAGTCACATTGTTTTTTTTTCCTATTCCACCCCCTCGTTCTTATCTGAGTACTTGATACCATTTGGTGCTGGTTTAATTGAGTTGATGTACAGTGTGATATGGCGATTACTGGAGAACCATACGATGCATTATAGTTTCACCCATGGTGCTTGGACTACTCTCAGGCCAAAAGAACAACAACAACAACAACAAACCATTTGAACATCACAGAAAAACACATGCATGGCTAATTCTTGTTCAAAGCTATGAGTGATATAAGTCAAATATCGCTTCATTAAGTGGCTCAGATATGGTATTTTTGGTAAACCAGTGTATCCCCTAAAACATCTTTGTCCTGGAGCTATGGGGCCTGGCGTTCAGTGTATTCCTCCGGAAACCAGAGACAACAAGAGTCCAGCTGGACCAAGGCTCCCCGGTCTTGATTTAACAGTGGCAGGTTGTGAGGGAATGTGGTTGTTTAGGTTCCACGTTTGTCGCTATTTTGGACCCAGTTTTGTTAATTAATAGTGCAAAAACTATTCTGATCTAGCATAAATGATATACATTGAAGCTATCGTGCTATCGTGTGTGTTTGGGTAGAAATCGGGGCAAAATTGTGATGCTACTTTAATTTTGGCACTTCCGTATCTCTGGTGACCAACAAAGGAAAGCCATAAAAAAAGATTTATGAGTTCCTTTATCTCCACGGCTCCTTGAGGCTCCTCCTCCAATGACCAACCTGTTTAAATAGCCTAGCATTGATGAAATAATGGAATAATGACACATCTTTCTCCCCTCCTCCCCCTCTCTCTTCTCCCGCTCCCCTCCTCTCTCTTCTCTTCTCCTCCACCCCTCCTCCTCCTCTCTCTCAACCCCCCCCCCACCTACACAGCGTGCAAAAGAAAAGAGCAGGACACAAGCAAGGATCGAAACAACACGCCAAAGAAGTCGCGCTTGGTCTTTACTGACCTGCAGCGCCGCACCCTGCTGGCCATCTTCAAGGAGAACAAGCGTCCGTCCAAGGAGATGCAGCTCACCATCTCGCAGCAGCTGGGGCTCGAACTCACGACCGTCAGCAACTTCTTCATGAACGCCCGGCGCCGCAGCCTGGACAAATGGATGGACGAGGGAGCCAGCCCCGGTGGTCACTCTCACTCCTCGGCCTCCAGCACTTGTACCAAAGCGTGATAGCAAAGCAGGGGGGGGAAGAAACGGGGGGTTCGGGCCAGTGGGGTGATGGGGTGGGGGGTGGGGGTGGGGGGTGGGGGTGGGGGGATGGGGAAGAGGGAGGCAGAGGGTGCGGGAGGGATGGAGGGAGGGGGGGTTACGTTCAGTCAGTGTGCACCCAAGTAGGGGAGCACCGCTGAAGTATGACAAACTTTTTACTTTTCTTTTTCTTTTTTTTTCTTTTCTTTTTTGAGGATGAGGATATACTGTGGAGAGGGGCTGTTCACTGGCGCACTACGTGTTTAGAGCAAAACACATTGTCCCGAGTTCATTCATTAAAACCATCCATAAAACAACCATGCGACGATTAAGCTCTAGGGTAAACCAATCTATACAGAGGAACCTCACTGTTATCCCCTTCACTCCTACCGCTAGACATTAACCTGAATACCACCCTCACTGTTAATACTAGCCACCCTGCTCCTTTCTCTATAGGCTAACACACTAGCCCAAATACCAAAGACGAAGAGAATATGTATATTTTCTATTATGCAATATATGCTAGCAAGAACACAACCAATGAAAGCTTTATGACAATACAATGTTTCAATAATAATACCAATGTCCCCCCCGGGAATCAAGATTTGAATGTGAATGAAGATTCCCCCCGCAATGTATATTTTGTCAATATAGTACTGTGTCTTTCAAACCACCAAGGTGCTCCACCAACACAGTGAGGGTTTTGGAGATTGCACAGCCAAACTGTGCTCAGCAGCACCCACACAGTCACAGTCACTCTAAGTAAGCAGGCCAAACGGTTTTAGGCAATCTGACACCACCCATATTTCTAAACAGATTTTGGCCTTGACTGGTATACATTTGTCACTTCTACCAGCATCTTTCCTTTTTATTATTGTTCACATTTCGTAAAGAATACAATTTAAAAGTGATCAGTACATTTTGAAATCTCTTAGTCACAGTGGCTGGTAAAAAGAAAAAAAGTAACTTTCAAGCTATAAAGTTGTGTAATTTGGCCTTGCAGTCTCTCTCCCCGTGGACCCTTGGACTCGATATCGACCGTTGTGCGCCTCCGAAACACGGACAGAGAAAACCAAAGTTATAGGGGGGGGGGGGGGGGGGGGGGGCAGTGAGGTTAACACAGGTAGACCTTCTTAATGTTACTGTTAGGAAATGACAGAGATGACAGAATATGCAAGCACAAACACACGTACACAGCCAGGTCAACACACCTAACACACTGTACACACACTCAGACACTTCATAGGCGACTTGTAGTATTAGCGCTTTCTCAGCATATTTAGCAGTTAGCGAATAATATATATATATATATTTATATATATACATATATATATATACATATATATATATGAATACATGTATGTGAGCACAATCTTGAAGCACATTTCCTTTGCAATAGAATCGGGGCTTTCAGCAAGCCGAGTGGTCTTCACATCTTAGAAAACTCAGGATGCCATTTTCTAAACAGCGGTTGAAGAACACCCACTATACCTACACATTCACTCTCTCTCTCTCTCTCTCTCTGCTAGCATGCAAGCGCACGTACACACACTTGCACATTCACACATGCACACACATACACACACACACACACACAGATGGTACACTTTAAAATAATTTGCATGTACACAGCAAAGTCACATGGAAACACATATATATACAGTACACACACACATTGACCCTACGAATACACACTCACTTACTGTACTTTACTAACACACAACCCTGAAGAGTCATTTCCTAACTGTTTCCTAAAACTTCGAAAAACAACCAAAGTTTTTGACTGAAACCAAAGTTAAGCATCATATTCAGCGCAGGAGGCGGCGTTTCTCAAAGCAGCGTCTTAGGCGGAGTGTTCGTCTTTGTCCGATTGACTTCAATCGGAACAAAGGACCTATTTCACGCTGGTGATTTCCACATTTGGATTTGAAGGCAACTCTTGCCAATGGAAGGATATTTTTGTAGCGTCAACGGAACCAAATCTGGCTTTGAATCTGGCTTTGGTCGAGTTCTACTTTCAGATTCGAAGCCAGATCTGTCCCGTTTACACACTACAGAAAATATCCCTCTTTGGCTAGAGCTCTCTTGGAAGCCAGATTTAGGAAAGCCACATTTTTAAGCACTGCAAATAGGGTTATACAGTTAAACCTAAGGCTCTTTTGGGAAACCCAAGCCCCGACACCATTCCAGAGATCCAAGGAGGCTTTTCTTCCTATTGCATTGACACATAGGAGCATCATCAACACCAGACCAGCACACTTCCCGGCTGTGTTTGAACTCTATGGGGGATGAACTGGCACGGCCAATCAGGGCCTTTGTTATAGAAAAAGAGGACAATCTAAAGATGATGCCTGGCAGTTCCATCTCTTCCAACGGTTCAAAGGCTGGAGAAATAAGACGAGACGGGTGCTCGGCTGGACGAAGCCGACCGAGAGACAGACAGGCTCACTGGCGGACAGACGGGCAGGCAGACAGACAGAGCTATAATATGTGACAGGCGAGGTTTTGTCAATGTCTGTCTGGCTATGTCTATGTGTGTCTTGTCTTGCCAGTGGTCTGTCTGTCTGGGTCATCTGAATGGCGTTCCGCTGAGCACCTGTGAACACGGTACATCACTGCTTAAACATAACCACCTGCGTTTTGGTTTGAGTCTGACTCCCAGATTCACGTTATCGCGACACGAACAACATATTTATCACAGCGCTACATTATTAGCCCCACACATGATGTAATTACAAACACCAAAGACCTCAATTCCCCAACTCTCAGCGCCAGTATGTCTTTTAGAAGTCAATCATTTCATCAATCATTTCATTCAGCTATCAAACCAAAAACCAAAAACCAAAGCAAAGACGCCAGTAAGCAGCCCCTGCTCTTAGATACACAGGCCAAGTCATGGCCTAGTAGAAGCAAGCCAAAGGCTATAAGAACGATTCAAATGGACACTTGAGACTTTTTCTATTTATTGACAAATCGAAACCAAAGAAAAACTTTTTCTGCACCTAACTGTTCTACAAAAGGAAAAAAAAACTGCTCTAAAGATGGAAGAGAATTATAAAAAAAAAATGAAAAAAAGAGTCGCGGCAACGATGTCGAGGAAGAGGAGGAGGAAGGATGAAGGACATCAGTGGAGAAGTAGCTTTGTTCTGCCTGATGGCGCGTCAGGTGTCGTTCTTAAAGGGGGAAGCAGGTTGGGACTGAAAGGGTTAAAACATGCGGAAAAAAGGAGGGAAGGGAGCCGGGGTCGCTCGTTACCACGGCGATGATGACGACGGCGACGGCAGCCATCTTCCCTCCCCAAGGCAGAACATAAATGTGTCTCTCACAGTTGAAGAGTGTCTTTAACGTGTGCCTATGCAGTTTTTCAAAGAAAAAAAAATGGTAAAAGAACAACGAAAACCTCATCAGCTAACAAACCAAAGATTCACCGTTTATTCCAATGGCAGTTCTTCCCCCCTTCAAATGCTCTATCTCTTTCGCTGGTTCATTGGTACATATACACACAGCCACAAGATGCATGACCAACCTTTACTTCCACGGGTCTCGTGTTTTCAAAACTATTTTCCTTCCCAAAACTGATTTTGCGGGGCTACAGAGTTGGCTAATCTGACAGAATGTAGCCTATACCTAACGACCAACCTAACAACTTGTCGTTACGTCATTACGTCCGTGGCTAATACCATCATAGTCAGACTTTACATAGTCAGACTTACATTGCAAAGATTTGGCAATAATACAAAAATAATTCAGAGACCCGCGTAAAGGTTCCCAAGGCCCACCTTTGGGACCCAGTCTGCCACCAGTGGTTTTCCATTGTGTGGTGTCATGCATGCATCAGTGTAGCCTATATGTCTGATCCTAAAGGCTCTGCTCCTCTCTATCGTGGCAGAGTTAGGCCTCAGATGTAACCTAAAGGCTCTGCTCCTCTCCAGCCTGGCAGGGTTAGGCCTCAGATGTGACCGTTGTACAAGTCTCACATTTCATGCCTGCCCGCTGCACTGCTGTTGGCTGCAGGACGGATGCAGGGTGAGAGGGGGACTTCTGCAACGGCGGTCTCTGCATGCGCTCGACGTCATTTCCCCCCATGTCACACCTCCCCTATGGACACTGACTACCTCGGATAAACCATACTCCCACAGTAGAGATGCAGCCACGACTAGTAGTAGTGTAGTATACGTGATGTTTGCTACTACTGTCCATGGCTCGCCTCTTACTGTGGAGAGCATGATAATGTAATACTATGTGAAAGTACAGTACATACCAAAGATTTCCTGCTGTATACAGTAGCACACAGACATTTCCATTTCCCCCCGTTCCGCGACTCACTCACGCTCAGTCCCGTCAGACTGTCATACTGTCTCCGTCTGTATCTCTCTTGTCTCGCCTCACATCCATTTCCACTCTCCTTTGCGCCACAGTCCATAATGCATCCGCTCCGCGTCTGCCATGCTGGAGGAGGAGGAGACCACAGGAAAGAGGGGAAAAAATGCTGAGAAGATGATTGGACATCCTAGCTGTCTGTCGCGTCTTTGGCTAATGAGACAACACCAGTCCTTTGGGGGCGGGGAAGAACACTACTGCTAATCCCACACGTATACAATAATGAAGCAAAACCAAAAAATAATAATAACGGTCCATCTGCTGAGAGAAACTGCTCAAATATCGGTCGAATAGCTTTATCCTTTAGTTGTCTCTCTTTCTCTCTCTCTCTCTCTCTGTAAAGCTTCTAGTCCAAAGAAACCTCCCTTCCCGAGCCCGGTTTTTAGGGGGGGCCGGAAGGTGGGGGCCACTTCCATTCCCACTGCAGTTCTGTCTAGGTACAACATGGGCGTAACCTGCCAAACCAAAAATGGGTACGAATCCAAAAAAATCCAAAGAGGTTTTCATTGCTTGTCTTTTTAGTACTTAAAACGTTTGCCAATGCCTATGTGACTACTATGTTTCCTTTCCTAGGTTTTTGCAATATATGATTTTTATTTATGTAATTTATATGTTTTTGTTTTTAATTGAGAATTAATTTAAACAAAACAAATATTTTTCTTCGTTGCCAAATCTCCCCCGGAACCCTTTTACCCTGATTAGCTTTTGTCAAAGTTTACATTGGAAATCTTTTTTTTTTCTTTTTTTTTCTTTTCTGATGCTGTATTTATTTATGAGGTGTGCTAGAACACATTAGTTTTCTACTCAATATTAATTTAATGTTATTTAATTAGTGTGTAATTGTTTTTTGATGAATATTTATGGGTATTTAAAAGAAAATGTTAGTCGCATCAAAGATGCAGTGCTTATACCACCTGTTAATTTATTCTTAGTTAGCTTTACTTTAAAAAGCAACCAATGTTGTGTTTGATCGTTTAGATTTGACAACAGAACAACGTAGGAATGTAAGATTAGTTGTACCTTTTGAATGTCGACACTTATACTACTACTCTGTCTTTAACTAATCTAGTTCTCTGTCCTGCAATCATTTTCTTTCTCCTTTTTATACCTCCCCCCAAATGAAAAACAATCTGTATTATGAATAATATGAATGAGCACTGCATCTGTTTTTAATTTCCTTCCTGTGATTTTATTGATGATTAATTTCTGTTATTATTATTATTATTATTATTATTATTATTATTATTATTATTATTATTATTATTATTATTATTATTATTATTATTTGCGAGACCTTTTGAATTCTGCCGACCATTGTTGGACAAGCAATGAATTTCAGACTGATGTTAGTGACACTTGATTCGAAGGTGTGAGGGCCACGCGTTGATAGATATCGATTGTTGCAGACTACTCACCAAAGATAACTGGATACCTTGAGAGGTTGGTCAGTGGGTGTGTTTACATGCACGCAGTGTTCCAGATAATAAGCTCATATCCCGGGTATAAGGACTTATTCCACATCCCACAGTCCCCTGTGAACAACAAACCGTTTGGAACATTACCGTGGAAGCGGAAACCACCAAAAACAATAGTAAACAGGTGTAAATATGCCTCAGAATCATGGATGATTATCGATGTGTCCCAGGTTTCTTATTTGGGTTTCATCGTAATCGGAATAAGAGCTCATCCGGGCTATGGTGTTCAACCAACTCAAAGCGGAATACTTTAGCGTATTGTCGGGATATCGGCGTTGCCATGTAAACGCACTCACTGTTTCACTTGTTAGGAAGGAAAACTGAGGAGTCCCTTAAAGCTAGCTGCTTCCAAGACTGACTTTGTGTGTGTGTGTAAAAAAAAATCTTTCTATTTCACTAGTGAGAACCAAGGAGGCTACCTCACTGACTTTCCATTTGTCATTTTAATCGTGTTGATGACACCAAAGATACCAAAGATTCTTTTCTCTAAGTGCGGTCTGCGCTCGGCCCATGCTCTCTGGCTGTTTTCTTTTTTTCTTTGAGAAATATTGCCACATTCTTTTTTCCCCTCTGTTCTCTCCCCCTCTTTTTCCTCTTCTTCTTCTCTCCCTCTCATTCTCTCTCTCTCTCTCAGCCTCACGCCGTCTCCTCTCCTAAAAGAATAAGCGTGGAGGGGAAGGTTTGGGGCTGAGTTGGGTTGGTGCTGAGTGTCAGGCGCTGCAGACAGACCTAAATCGGACCAGCCACTGATCTTAAGAGTGTCGATACACTTTAACGGGTTGTGATGTCTAATGAATAATGTAAAAGAAAACCCCAAAAAGCTCCAAACGGTTGCTGTTTTGCACTGGTGATTCCAGATGGTGTAAGAGGCTGGTCTTCTGATGAGAAATACAGTAATTATAATAACGCTCACAGAGGAACATTCTGATATGATATGTATTTAAGACCAACTTACTTACTGTAACTTCGCCAGCAGTCGTAAGCCCTGTATGTGTGGGTGACAGCAGCTGACTCAGCTATCTAGTACAACTTAGAACTATGTGCTACAGTCGAATAATTCAGTATTTGTGAATGATTGAATCCCATAATTGCCAGTAACGCAGGAACGAACAAGTGCAACAATACAGTAACTGAGAACTTAAGTAAGAGAACTAAGAGTGATTATCCCGTTCTCTCTCTTAGTCCCTGTGACACATTCCCTAATCAGGACATCAGGAAAGAAAAAGGAAAACTGCATAAACCATGTGGCACCCAAAAGCCCCCCGTCTATTGTTTCAGTGCAAAAGAGCAACGCTGGCGAAAACTGACCAAAGAAACCTCAAGCAACCAAACCAAAGTCCTCCGGCGAAGGTTTCTGTTCTGTGGCCCCCTGTGACAGCAGCACCAAAGAGACTGAAACACAACACCCCAACTTAGAGGATAGTAAAATACTACATGGACCTTATACTGACCACCCACTCCTTTTTGGAAAAGCAATAATGTGTATCGACCATATTCACACGGTGGCCATTTTGTGCAGCCGCGTGAATATGGTCAATTGAAAGAAGAGGCCCAACTCTTAACAGTTTTGGGGGGGGCGGGAATTCACCAATGTTATTGTTGTCACCTATAGGAGAATGTAGGGCAGCAGACGTTGCCCCTCTCGACCGAGCGGTCCCCTACAATGTAGCATATATTACAAACAAATCATTATATGCAAATAGGACTGCATTGAGGGGGCAGCCCTGCTGATTCCCCGGTACGTTTGCAGAAAGGATGACAAAAAAAAATTATCTAAACATTTGCTTTCATTTGATGCCACAGCTCCAGAAATCCAGCTGTTTCACGCCACCATTTTGTGTCCCTCCTTGTAAGCGTTCGGTTGACTTCAATCGGGGGACACAAAATGGAGAGCATGCAAGACGTGAAACAACCGACACCTCGTCTCTTGATAAGAGCCGGGTTATCTCATGATTCGGGGGCCTCTGTATTGCTTTTCCAAGAAGGGCTGCTTTCGAACAAAGACGTTAGAGAACGTTTTAGTTGCAAAGTATGAGATAACCATAGGACGAGTGCCTTGCTTGAACCAAAGCGAAGTCTAGACCTCTCTGTACTAAACCTTTTTATTCCTGTGAATAATACCTCAGCGCCTCTAGCCCAAGTCCGTTCTGTGTCGTCGTTGTTGTTGTTGTTGTTGTTGTCGTCGGCGGCGGCTGGGGCGCGTTGAGTTCCCTCCTGCTCTCTGGTGCTTTGCAACGCAATCAACGCAAAGGAACTCAGAGAAAATACCAAAGGCTTTCTATTTCTGTTGGACTATTTTTATTTATTTTTTTACTTCCTTCTCTTTCCCCATTCTTCTCATATAGGCTTGGTTTACACAGGCACAACCTATATCTGCTCTTTACGTCTTTGTAGCACAGATGTGACCTTGCGACTATGTAGGGGAAGAAACTCCATAGAATCAAATTTGTCCACGTTTAGACAGCAAATACAAGGTCTGATTGGTAGTAAAACTTTTTTTTACTATAAATAATAATGAATAACTAGCCTGCCTAGGAACGAATGAGGAACTACAGTAGACTATACAGTATGTTAACAAATCAGTCACTCAAGTCATTGTGTTCCTGCGCTTTGTTAACATATTAGTTCATAATCATTGTCCCCTAAAGTAAAGGGACAGATTCCTTGTCCTGTGTAAAGACTTCCTTCTTCCGACTTCCTTCCCCCCCCCCCTCTCTCTCTCTCTCTCTCTCCCTCTCTCACTCTCTCTCTCTCTCTTTCCAAATGGTTGCAAAGCTTTAAACAAAAGGGGAAAAAAAGACAAGCTGGTGGCATGAGAGTGTTGGGTGCAGACCGTGCTCTCCTTACCAAACTGTTGCAGATATACCTCATAGAAGATAGTGTTAGGATAATGTTATTATAGCGTATGTCATAAATTATTCACTTGCTCTTCTTTAATTTTTTTTGGTAACTGTGACTTTAAAACGAAACAAACAAATGAAAAAAGAAAAAAAAAAGCTTTATACGTTTTTCAGTTGTGATTTTTCTTTTTTAATAGCTGAAGAGGTGCGCTAAAACCAAAAAGGAAAATGCTTGTCTTCTTCTATGCTCTCTCTTGTTGATGTAAAACTGTTTTCTCTCTCTCGCTCGCTCTCTCTCTCTCTCTCTCTCTCTCTCTCTCTAGTCTCCTGAGGTTTGAGGGGTGTTTCTTTTCTCTGTTGGCGGGGGGTTCTACTACCCCCCTCATATGGTTTTTAGGGATGGGATCACTGTTGGAAAAGAGCCCAGAGTTTACATGTAACAGCCCAGAATTGTACCGGCTTGTTCTTCTTGACTATTGTTTTCGTTCGTTTCAATCATCATATTTCCTGCATTTTATTTCGGGTCCTACCTTTCCATGTGTTTTCGGATTAGCATTAGATTCAGCAACAGCCAAACATCGCTATAGCCCAGATTTTATGCATGAGTATATTTACAATTTAGCTAGCCGTGTAATGCATTGTGATGATTATTATTATTATAATATTATTATTACATTTTAATTTCAGACTCCATATGCTACAAGCAACTCAAATAACTTAGCGTCATGTCCAACCGTAGCTTGGCCTGCTGCACACAGATCAGCTGTTTGTGAAAACAGAGTAGGCTGTCAATGTCTAGCTTTTCTTTTAGCTATAGAAGGTAAAAGATACACAGTGAATTCGGACTCTGAAGAGTTGGCAATTTGGTTCACTTCAAAAAGGGAGCATTCACTTGATGGCTGAGGCTCAATGGCGACGTTTTGATAGCTGCAGTGTAGCTTGGGTCGTCGTGAACTTAAGAGTTTCTGCATGGATCTGGCCTGTTATGGTTTTTGAAGAGCAAGGCTTCAAGTTGTGAACACATTGGCCCTCAACACTCATCTCGCTGAGACTGAATCAAGGGCGTGGGCACGCACCAGAAAAAAGGCCTGCAGCCATAGTTTAAGAAACACTGGTCTGAATGGATTCTTAGAAAGTATAGCTCCGTCTTCCCCAGAGGGACAAATCAAACTCAAACTAATAAAATCAACCCCTATGCAGAATTGATCAGGTTGCTCAAACCTGTATTCAAGGCTAATTGTACATTTCAACAACCTAGCATTGGGCATGATTATTAAACACATCCGTGTATTAACTTCCCACTACTGTGTGGCTAATTACTAACTACCTGTGTACTATTTTAATACACAAATTGCTGTTCACACCAATAAAACCCCCTTCAAGTGGATGAGTGGGTTACTGCTGCTGGGTAGATTATTTCATTATCTACGGGGCCTCCCGACTGCCACCCTGGGTTAAAGACTTTGGATTAATTGAGCAGGGTTCTTTACGTGCTTGAGCCCCAAATCTGAGTAATTTAGTCTCCCACTAGGGTTGCACGAGTATGTGGTCGTGCAGGCAGCCTAAAAGTAGGCCAAAGACACATTGTTTGAGAAACCATGGATTTGGACATACAGTATGGTAGGAAACACTGGTAATACACTGTAGCTTTCAAGGGGAAGATAAAAAAAAATATTAAGCAATAATCTAATCTAATCTGTCACAATTTTAACAAAAGGCCTCCTACTGTAACAAACATCAACCCAGCTGCAGGCTAATATTGGTGTGAACCACGGGTCAATTGTTGGACAATTTTATAAATTGGTACAATACAAGAGTTGCAATTCAACTCCACGCAGACAGAATGTAACCCACTGTGGTGCCTGACAATCTCTATCACTCTGTTCTCTTGTAAATTCAGTTTCAGAAATAATGGAAATAATCATTTGGATGTGACGATAATAAAACAATAATTCTCACTGTAATTATCTTAACTACACAGTATGGAACTGGGCTTTAGGGCGCAGAGACTTGAGCCACCCCCATATTTGAGTCATTCATCTCAATTTGGGACGTAGGCTCAATACTCATTTGGAGACCCACAAAAAGATAGGCTTAAGAACTATTGTGGGTGCAGTGACCCTTACTACATAGCTCCCAACGGGTTGTGTCTGTGGGTGTATTCCAATATTTAAACTAGCGTACTGAGTATGACAATGCAAGCGTTCCAACAGATGTGCTATAGTGTGGGTGTTGGTATACAGCCAAGGTCACCACCGTCACAAACACAAGGCACCAATACCATTCAAATCAGGGGTTTCCAAACTAGGTCAGCTTTAAAAATCATTTATCTCACAACACAAGCCTTGTTTGTTTTTAGTTTTTTCTTCCAGACGATTGTGCGTGGCTAATCAAGTGAAATCTACCCTGTTTTATGGCTAATAAACTGCTAACCTATTTTATTCAGCTCACCTCACATTGGGTCTGGAAAGGTGTTAGCAACATAATACATAAACATAAAAGTAGCTTCGGATGCCTGTTTTTTCCCAGGATCATTTAGGGCCCATTTCACGTGACCCATCTTTGGACCCACACCCAGTGTTTGACAAACACCCTCGTAGAGCAAAAGGACAAATAGCCTCTCGAACAAAGCAATCCGAGAAAAACGCCTTTCAGCATTCTGCTCTTACTATGAGAAAGTTACTTCAGTGTTAGAAAGACGTGAATATCGATCAATACATTAAAGCAAAAGAGCTTTATTCCAAAGATCAACAAATTTTGACTAAATGTTCAAATAAACCTCTTTCACTGTATGCTTTAGAAACCAAAAAAAGAACAATGAACAAACCAAAGACAGCGGCCTCCATATCGCTACGATCAGAGGAAAACCTTGCATCTCTAAATAACTCAACTTTTCAGGGATAAATAAAAAAGAACGGAAAAAAACAACCATATTTTCAAATTGGACAACCATGTGCTTTTGAAAGGATACAATAGTGTGTGTGTGTGTGTGTGTGTGTGTGTGTGTGTGTGTGTGTGTGTGTGTGTGTGTGTGTGTGTGTGCGTGCGTGACCCCCAAGGGTCTCAGAGACCGACTCGGTACATGAATGTCCATCTGAACTTTGAATTCACGAAGAGGAACAACACCAAAAACACTAAACACCAAAAATATAGCGTTGAAAGGTTTTCCACGACAGCAGCGATGAAGGATGCTGATGATAAACCAAAGGATGCTGTGGCTTTGGCTCGGGTAGAGAAAGGGATCGTTATTAAAAAGCTAAAAGCTTTATTCCAAAGATCAACAAGTTTGACCAAAAATCCAATAGTATGCTGTACCCCCCCCCCCCCCCCCCCCCCCCCCAAAGCGCATCATCGAACCCAAGCATTTCTTTTTCTCCTTTTTTGTTTGTTTCTTTCAAAGTTGTTGTAATAATCACATCTTTATAAAAAAAATGATGCATTTTTATTTTCATTGGTTGGAATCGAAAAAGAGAAGTGATGATTGATAAATAAACATTGTGGTGTGGAATTAACCGCTGACCAAAATGAAGGAGATATTGGGAGAATTAATGTTGTTC
Source organism: Notolepis coatsorum (assembly GCF_963971535.1). Taxonomy (NCBI): domain Eukaryota; kingdom Metazoa; phylum Chordata; class Actinopteri; order Aulopiformes; family Paralepididae; genus Notolepis; species Notolepis coatsorum. The sequence continues at coordinate 30,670,719 of NC_140175.1, read as the reverse complement.
CACTCTATGTATAAAAGGAAAAAAATAAAGAAATCACAATGGTCTTATCCATGTATAACGTTGTCCTCCTCCTGACTTGACACCCAGATGCTTGAGATAAAAATTATTGTTGTTGAAATTTGCCCCCCCCCCCCCCCCCCCCCCCCCGTCTGTTTGGCTGTTCTGTGCCTCAAAGCGAGCCACTAAACCTCTTGAGTCTCGAGATGTGTGTTCTCCCCTGAGCTTAGTTATACAGTCGTTTGTGCAATAACTTCCTGCTTACTGTTGAACAAACATGTTTAGCAAAATGGAGTCCTAGGCTGGATTTACCCAAGAATTCATTTCTTTCAACTTTTTTTTCAATCATTAATTTGGAGAAGACAATTTTTTTTTAAAAATAAATGTAAACATTATTTACAACACACAGCAATGCTGTCAACAAACAACCTGAAAACATCTGTGTACATCTAAAGAAAATCTGATTTCAACTCTTCCTTTGTGCCTTAATGATCTGGTCATGGACGTCTAAACAGGGAACGAACATCATGATTTCAGGTGTCTCTGTTTCAACAGCCATGGAGAGATGGGACCGGTGCAACAGAGAGTTATGATTATGAATCACGTGTTTTCTGGCTGTGTGACTCCGGCCTTGGCTACAGTGCAGCAGCTACAGTACAGACACCTTGGGCTGATACTGATCTACAGGGCAGAGAGATAAGACCATTCCTAAAAATGTTTTGTTTGTTTGTTTGTTTTTTCAACTAGAAAACTGTGTTTTATACGAGAGCATTTTGAACACACAGAGAGCAAGAATGTACTGGGCCTGAATGCGACACTTATCTCAATTTTCTATTCATAAGGAAACTAGCTTGTCCATTCTAAAGTATGTCTCCCATATCTTTAGTTACAGACACATAGGACAGTAGATGCAATAGCTTACAGTAGCATTTTAACACGGGTGATTGTGTGTGTGCCACCAGGATGTCCCTAGACCAATCTAACATTACCGTAAATCAGCCATTATGACTGACTTGACGCCATTTCATCCAGCCACGCTTCACTGTTAATAGCAATTACTGTGCCACACATCACCTTAAGCCACATTTAAACTCTCATGTGAATGACATCACTGCTCTACTGGGACAGCCAGTGTTGTTGATTGACAGCTCAGGACTTCCTATGCAAGCACTGAAAACAATGGATGTTATTCCAAAGGGGAATTCAGCTTTTTATTTGATTTCCTTATTTTAAACTGATGTAATCGTTTGGGCCTGTTATACAGTGACTATCTGAAGTAAAATCGTGAAAACGGATTCAATTGTAAATTAGTTGCAAACGAGATAGCAAAAGGTAGTACAGCACATAAAGGCCTTCTGCTGAAACAGTCTGTAGGCTACAGTGGACTGCCACATATACAGTCTCTCTGGCTGAAACAGTCTGTAGACTACAGTGGACTGTCTGCATCATATACAGTCTCTCTGGCTGAAACAGTATGTAGACTACAGTGGACTGCATCATATACAGTCTCTCTGGCTGAAACAGTCTGTAGACTACAGTGGACTGCAACATATACAGTCTCCCTGGCTGAAACAGTCTGTAGACTACAGTGGACTGCATCATATACAGTCTCTCTGGCTGAAACAGTATGTAGACTACAGTGGACTGCAACATATACAGTCTCCCTGGCTGAAACAGTCTGTAGACTACAGTGGACTGCATCATATACAGTCTCTCTGGCTGAAACAGTCTGTAGACTACAGTGGACTGCATCATATACAGTCTCTCTGGCTGAAACAGTCTGTAGACTACAGTGGACTGCATCATATACCTGCAGAAGCAGCCTGGCTATGATGAAGTGCAGAATCTTGTCTAACATGGTAGGATGTCATTCTGTCAATCTGCTCAGCCTGAATCCAATTAATTCTCGTGGCCAAAGAACAAGCAGAGATAATATGTATTCCCCTATAAACCTTTGTTTTGGTACAGCGTCACAAAATGGGGGATTTGGGCTCAGTGTTGCTGACGCATCTTGAAATATAAATATAAATATTTGCCCCCAATGACCTTTTTATGCTGTCTGTCTTCAACCCTCCCAGTAACGTACACCCCCCCCCCCCCCCCAATACATAATGACTTGGTGATTTAATAGTCGTTTAACCAAGAGAACAATAGGAGGGTGAAGCGTTGTATTATTATGTTTCAAATTCTCCCTGAAACAAGGGGGAAGCATTTGATAATCAGTGTCAGCGGGGGAGGAGGGGGGGGGTATCCTATCTGATCACCTCCCTTTGACAGTGTGGCTCATAAACCTTTGCTGCCCCGGCACACACATCTAAAGAGATTCATGTTAGGTTCATATAAACATATACTAGTACACTTGTTGCACTGGGTCCATTTCAGGTCCAGGGCCAGAGGTTAGGAAACACTGCCCTAAACCATCTAGTATGAAGGTCATCTTAGTTACAAAACAGGATGACCAGGAAGACATTTGATTTGCCTAAACTTACATCATTTTACACTTTACATCATTTTACTAAATATAAAAACTGCCAATTACCAGCCAACACAAAACTCTGACCCGTACATTCCTGCTCGTCTCTGTTGTTCCATGTGGGCCGCTGTTCAATTCACTTCCAGTCCAGTACATTTTCTAAATGTAATCAGAACCTGCGTCTCATTTGCTAACGAGGCATTTGTTCTCAATTATTGGTTTGTGGAAAATGCTTTTCAAGTGTTTCAATGTCAACCCTGCCATGTTAGACGAGCTTTAATGAATCACCCCAAGAATCATAACCACTGATCTGTGAAAGGCAGCAGCGTCTACACTAAATGAGATGTCTGGTAGAAACGCCCTACAGCTCCTCTTTCACTGCTTTCTTTTTTAATCCAACAAACACAATGCTTTTTGGATTCCTTTTATATATATATTTTTTTATCTGTAAAGCTCTGTTAGTTAAATCAACAGCCCTCCATACAGGTAGGACTTCAACAGAAAACATTCTCTGCGCCTCTCATCTGTGCAATATTATTATTCTTAGCTGTGTTTAAAAATAAAAAATAAATGAAAAAAAAAAGATTAAAAATGGAAAAAACGTTAAAGGTAAAAACTAAAATAAGAACTTGACTGTATATCAGTGTTACATGTTTCGATGACTGCATAGTGCATAACCATTTGGAGCTTTTAATATCGGTGAAGTTGTTGATGTATTGGGGCACTTTAAAAAAACTTTTACGGAAACATCCCAAGTTCCTTTTAAAACTCGGTAACAAACCATTTCAGTTTGTGTGTTTCTCCTAGTGTTCATATTTGCTGTTTTTCGACATAAAGAAAAGCTTCGCTTCAATTCTGTTGCGCATTCCTAGTGTTTTTGTCTACATCATGCTTCCATTTTTCCTTCCCCCGCAGAATCTCTTGCATTTCTTTTCCTCTTTATTTTTTCTTCTCTTTTTTATTCCCACTATCATCAAATGGTAGTGCTGTATATTCTGCAATTAATATCCAATAAATGGCTTTGATTCATACACATTCCCCCGCTGTCTGTTGGTGCTCCTTTGGGAATCTGGTGAACGCCGTGATGTTAGCGAGGGCCAGGGATGCGGCTGATACCACCTTTTTCACCGTCCATACCGACAACTTTCAGTATCAAACACATTATTCCCACAACGACACGTTGCTTTTACTGATCACTGATCAGTGGACCAGCAGTTTGGGGTCATTGGACAAAAATGTTGATAGCCTACGTAATCATTCTTTCTCCATAAATGGTAAATGGTAAATTTACAGTATATACAGTTACAGTATATAAATACATTTACAGTATATAGTGCTAAGTGTAAAATTTTTGGTCCTCACACACCGACGGCGGAGGCAACCATGCAAGGTGCCGACCTGCTCATCGGGAGCAATTAGGGGTTAAGTGTCTTGCTCAAGGACACTTCGACAATGTGCCCGGGAGGAGTGGGATTACCAGGCAACCGCTCTACCTCCTGAGCCACTGTCGCCCCAGATCAAACACGCTTCTATGTGTTAAAAATGCAGCAAATCCAAGTCACTTTGCTTTGATTTCTAGCGGGTTACATATTTCTTGGTATCAGACTTTTGGTATTTGGGGAATCTCTGACCGACATCCAACACCAGTATCTGTATGGATGTGCCCCCAATGAGGGTTGAGCAGCAGGCGGGCATGAAGCGACTCCAATCTCCAATATATGACTTTCCTTGCAATATAAGTCAAGAGTATAGCGGTAATTACACTGGGTGTCATGCTCAGAAAAAGAGGGGGTCAGGAAGTCAATGGAAGAATTAAGATGGAGTATACACACATGATCGATTAAAATGTATATTTTTTGTATGGTTACTTCCTCTTGGAAGCATGACTTTGACGATACAGGTTGTTATTTGTGCAGAACTTGTAACCAGAGAGGGAGAGCTTCTCTGTAGGTACTGCCCTGGAAGCTGAGTTGCATGTGATGTCACTAATAATAGGTTGAACCTCTCGTGGTCCAACATGTCACACCTTTAACTTCAGCGTACACAAAAAGCTGAGTAGGTCTTGACATGTGTTGGGAGAATAATAAGCTGCCAACTTGAAAATCATGATAAATATCAATGGGCGTTTGTTTGTATATTCATAGATCCTTGGATTATTTTTTGACAATTCCGTGGAAATTATTTGTACAGTTCAATACCGGTATATAATATTTTGTAAAGGATCTCTAAGATAGAATACAGTATAAAATAAAACATGAGTATCCTCTGAGGGAGATTGTGTTGTTGTCAACAGCACTACATGACAATGGTTAGGGAAGTATGTCGAAGGACAAATAACCATGGAGAGAGAAGAAAACACAACCAAAATATAATGAAATAAGTTAATAAATAATAAAAAAAAAAGTTTACAAGTTTAGATTCTATAGCCTACATAGAGTCATACCGACAGTCCATTTAGTTCAACAGTCATTGAGAGTTAGCGAGAGTTAGTTTGAATGTCCACCAGTGATGTCATCGGAGGACACCCCTGAAACTGAATCCTTGTGTTGTATTAATTATAGCTCAATAAAATTATGGAAATTAATAAATAATAATATAAATCAATTATTTATTTTCATCTCCATCATTTCGCTGAGCTGGAATTAACAGAACACAAGGATTCAGTGTCCTCCGATGACATCATTGGAGGACATATTCAAACTCGATAACTCTCAATAACTGTCAAATGAAATTAATGTGTGCAAAAACGGTTTACAGTTTTAAGATGTGTGAGATAACGTGCAAAATAAAACACATTTTAACTAAACATCTGTGATGTGAGGAGGTGCCCACTTGATAAATAATGACATTTCTGCACTGCTCACTTTATGCTAATACTTTCTCTCTTATCTCTTTTTTCTTTTTTCTCACCATCCAACCCCTCATATTTCTTCCTCTCATTCACCCACCTTCTCTCTCTCTCTCTCCTCCCTCATCACTCCATCCCATCCACTATCTTTCCTTCTCTTTCATCACTTCATATAGTTCCACACTCTGCCATTGCTTTCCATAAACTCTCCCTTTCTCTCTTGTATTCTCTCCCATTCTCTCTCTCCGTGAGGTTTCCTGATGGTCATATCCCTCTGTCTGTGTGTGTGTGTCTCTCTCTCAGTGAGGTTTCCTGATGGTCGTATCCGTCTGTCTGTCTCCCTCTGTCTGTGTGTGTGTGTGTGTGTGTGTCTCTCTCTCTCCCTCTATCTGTGTGTGTGTCTGTGTGTCTCTCTCTCCCTCTGTCTGTGTGTGTGTCTCTCTCTCTCTCCCTCTATCTGTGTGTGTCTGTGTGTCTCTCTCTCCCTCTATCTGTGTGTGTCTGTGTGTCTCTCTCTCCCTCTGTCTGTCTGTCTGTCTGTCTGTCTGTCTGTCTGTGTGTGTGTGTATATATATATCTCTCTCTCATTGGCCAGCAGTAGCTCACACCTGTTGTTGTGATGCTGATGTCAGGATGTAACCTCACTGATGAAACTCTACTTGGTCTATAATCAAGGCTATAAAAACAGCTTGTCTCACCCATGTTTATCCCACTTTCTATTTTCTCCCTTCATCCATCTAGCATTTTCTCTCCATCCATCTCTCCCTTTTCTTGTCTTTCTCAGCACTTTGCTCAGTGCCTCACTCCTCTCTCTCTAATCACTCCATCCAACACCTCATTCTGCCTCAGTGCCCCCCCCCCCTCTCTCTCTCTCTAATCATCCCCATCTCATCCAACCATCTCTCTCCCTCTCTCTTAATCACTCCATGCCCCATCCAGCACCTCGTCTCTCGGTTGCCAGGGAAACAACACCCCCTTTTCTTTTTTAGTCTTATCTTGTGACATTGTCTTTCCATTACCTTGAGGCCCAGATGGCTGATAAGATGGACAGACGATGGGACAGACGACGGGACAGTTGTAGGAGAGAGAGGTGGGAAAAATACTGTAGCTGTTCGTAAATTTAACACCGTGGCAGGTCGCTGCAAGGCCTGTGTGAAACAGCATTTAGACCACGTGGCACAAAAAACCATCACACCTCACCTGTTTAAAAAGGAGCATACCGGTCTTTTCGGCATGTGGGCTCCGAGTCATTCGTGCCTGGATACAAAAATTAAGTCGTACTTCATACTGGTATTATGGGAAACACCGGGGCGTCGTCTTTCCCCAGAAACAACAGGCCACTAACAGACTTACTTACTACAATGAAGGTATTCTATGCTTTCACTGCAGAAGTTATGGTGGAAAATAGCCGAAGCTAATAACTTACTCAGTCCAAAGAGACCTGGTTAATATGATTTACGAACTCAATCAAAGTATCAATACAAAATAGTCAAAGTTAGGCTGGATGACTCTCCATCAAGTGTTTAGCTAGGACACCCAGGAAGAGAGACTCCTCACTGGATCTTGAACCATCCTTATGCATAAAACTGTAAAGGGTGGGGGTCAAGACATCTTTGGGGACATATGGACAAGTGGGAAAGGAAGGAATGGGGGCAGGGATGTGGATAGGAAGGAAAGATGGGTAGATCAAAGAGAGAGCGGGGAAGGGGATCTTATCTCCCACAAAGTACCGCTCTGCACCAGCCCGCATAATTTACTTTGAATACGCCAGGCTGCACGGGCCTAATGGCTTGTGGCCGGAAGGTTGCTGGTTTTAACCCCACACCGGCAGGAGAATCTGGGCATGGGAAGTGAGTGGGAACCACTATTGAAGTGCTCTTGAGCAAGGTACATGTACCAACTCCTCTCGTGGAGGCGTTCCGTGTCCTCAAAGACTGTGGCTGCATGAGGCAGCAGGCCCTGGGTGTGAATGTGAGTATGAAGCAATGCTTTGCTGAGAAAGATAGAGCATACATACTCAGCACATCCACCTTGGGTAAATTAAGGTTATATCTTTTTTTGTTTGTTTAAATGAATAAGAAACCAGTCGTGTATAAAGTGGGTAGCTGCTAACAAATCGCCTCATGCTGCATCATCAATCTAGCATTAGTTCTGTATACAATTGTATCCGTGGTGTCATTTCACACTTGTTGTTTGAATCGTTGCAATGGAGGGTTAGGCCATGTCCAGATGAAGGCGATTTTCATCTGAGAGTCGTTTCAGAAACCTTTCCACCCGACAAACAGGAACAAAGATATGTGTAGATGAAACACAGATGAGTAGACAGCGTGCCGCTTTGCTTTTCTCTGCTCTCGTTATGGTGACGGCTGAGAATCACAGACACTCCGCTCCTGAACGACTGATTCATAGACGTTGTACAGTAACAACCAGTCACTCTGACAGACACACACACAACACAAGCATGACTTTGACTATACAGGTTGTGCACAACTCGTCATCAGAGCGTCTTTTTCACATTCTTCCCCTGGAGAGAGGGAGAGCTTCTCTGTACTTCCCTGAAATCTGACTTGCATTCATAGATCCTTGCATTCTCAATGGGGATAAAGGTGGAGAAATGCTGCTAAGCCGTTTTCAGTCGTTTATTGAACAATGTGGTAGAAAAAAATATATATTATTCTATTCTATATAGAAAATTTGTACGGGTTTAAAATAATACCGGAAGGGATCTCCAAGGCTGCCCATGGAAAAAACATTGGCTCGTTGTCCACAATCAGGTGATAGGACAGCGACTAAAAGCATCCTGCAGATGATTGATTGACTGATTCTTCCCCGCTCATGTAAACACAAATAAAAACACAATCACTAAAACGTTTTTACGAGATTTAACGACAAGCACCTCTGTGATGTTCTTACTTACACAAGGCTATAGGCTTCTTTCCTCCCTCCTTCCCTCCCTTCCCCTCCTCTCTCTCTCATTTCCCACTTGGCCTTCCAGTTGGCTCCAATAGCCCCTTCAGTCAATCCTCTGTGTCCTGTTCACTCTTTCATTCTCTCATTCCATTGTGCCTCGTCTCAGTCCCCTACCGCACACACACACACACACACTCCGGCGTCTACCCTCCCACCCTTTCTGCCAGCCAGCCAGCCACACGCTCTCCCTCCCTCCCTCCACAGGCCCCACTCTCTTTCTCTCTCACGCTCAAGAAATCAATGGGAGGGCTCTCAATTAGAGGTCACACGGAGCCGAGCGCTGGCGTCCCTGGCTTTTCAATTACCAGGAGCCTCCTGCCGCCACGCGGACCAACCCCCCCCCAGACACACACCCAGGCGCGCGTGCACACGCACACACGCACGGGTGGATATACACACACACACACGCACACCTTTCTTCCCCTCTAAGCCGGCTGGCCAGACACACTGGAAGTAGAGGGTGTGATGAAAGAGAGGCAGGCAGACGACAAGAGAAAAGGAGAGGTTTAGTAGAGGAGAAGAAAGCAGAGCATGGGACAGAGATGAGAGAGAGGAGACCCAGAAGGGAGGAGAGAGGAGAGGAGACCCAGAAGAAGGGAGGAGAGGAGAGGAGACCCAGAAGGGAGGAGAGAGGAGAGGAGACCCAGAAGAAGGGAGGAGAGAGGAGAGGAGACCCAGAAGGGAAGGGAGGAGAGAGACCCAGAGGAGAGCAGAGCGGAGACCCCCGCAGCCCTCCAGGGTTATTGGGTCTCAGACAGCCAATCTCTCTCAGCTTAATCAACAGCAGCGGGGGTGATTGGGACACGGCAGGGGAGGGGGGGGGGGTGGAGATAGGAATGGATGAGGGGGGGGGGGGATGAAGAAGATGGGAGAGGATGAGACAAGTGCATGGGGAGGGAGAGAGAGAGAGAGTAGGAGGGATGAAGGTGGGAACTGACGGGGGCAGGGGAAAGGAGCAGGTGTGGTGGAAATGTGGGGACAAGAACATTTAGGAAAGATGGAGGAAAATGGGGGGAGGATGAGAAAAGGAGGTAGAAAAAGAGATTTGGGATTTAAAAAAACATGCACTGCGGCAGAAAGCCAATGCACCCTCCATGGTGAAATGATACAAGTACAGGTTCACTTTTCTCTGTGACTGTTTTTATTTTTATTATCTCCTAGGAAGACTTGATATACCAGTATATTGAACAGTCACATGTTTACTACAATATACTTATATAAAATATAAAATGGTCGCATTTCAAAATCAGAGATGAAAGTTGAGTTTGAATCAAAAAAATTAATGAATAATCCAAAATGGCTGCAGTGAAAATCAGTGGTTATTATGTACAAACAAAACTCTTATCATTACACTTAAGCTACAGACACACAATCTCTTTTAACTCAATATATATATATATAACATGATTTACAGAGGAAGGTTCAAAATAAATTAGTCCACACGTTAGCAAAGGCAAAAACCCACCCTCAAACAAAATCCGTACGTCGTATTCCCAGAGCCTTTGTTGGTTTAGTCTGGATTTGTGTACGAGAACAGGTTTCTCTCGAGCTACAAGCAGGGGTGGGGATCACCAGGGATCTCACGATTCAATTACCATCACCAGGGCAACAATTACAATTATCAAAGGATTCTTGATGCAGCACAATTTCTGTTTCGATACCATTCAGTACATAGCGCTTTTTTAGGGTTGTCCTCGATTAATTACATTCTTAGTTGACTAATAGTTGTGGAATAATCGATTAGTTCGATTTTATTGACAAATCTGTAAAATTGTATTTCCCACATGCAATCACTCTGAATGTAGTGCTTACCAGAGATGTGCTTATCATTTTTCAATTAATAACTCATTGAACATGGGAGGGGGGGGGGGGGGACATAAGTAAATGACTAACAAAGTGTCGGTCAACCATGACCAAACTGACCGATTAGTCACTTAAGAGGCCCTGGTGATTTGAATTATTTCTGCACCAGTTCACTGGATAATATCTCTATGCATTGTTGTAACACTTCATGGTTAAAGACAAAGATCAATAGAATTTACTGTTAAAAGAGGGTTTAATTTAACACACAATGCCAGGACAAACAAAACACTTCAATATAATAAAACAAGCCTAGTTAAGCCAAGCCTGAGCCGGACAGGGAGACGTGCCAGTGGGGGGTGCGCTTGTTTAAGTAGGCGTGGAAGACAATTTGGGGTATATGTGGAATCTATAAATGAGATGTACAGCATGTGAACTAATGCAGACTGTGTGTGAAGTAGGCAACTGTCAGCCACACGGTGACAAACTGGTAAAGTGGCACAGTTAAAAATAAAATCGTTGATCTTTTTAAAACCAGCGTGACCCTAGCAGGACACAGTTGTTTCAGAGAATCCAGGCCGACGGCAGGTCGTGGATTACCAAAGGACATACAGCAGGACCGCCGAATATGGATCAGTGGTCAAGAGACCCTTGGAGTGCATTGGTTGTCACGAAGCAGAGAAGACGGACTGAAAACCTGCAACGTTAAGTGCCATTGTTGTGGGAATAACGTGTAGCCTGCTGGCTGGACTCAGAAGGTGCTACAGTAGGAAATAACCTAGTATAGACTATGTGTGTGTATCAGTGTGCTTTACACAGCAGCAGTGTTGTTGTTTAGTCTCAGCAGGAGGTCTGTGCTTCAGGCTCAGTGTTTAAATAAAAAAATGTTTTTAAATGTTTGGGGGGCTTTCCGTATTTTTCACTCATCCCAATTTAGTCGTTATGCCAATTTCCTTCCTGGTCGTTGCGCGCATTGCCCCACTATCGGCCTGGGGATGGTGTAGCACTACCACATGCCTCCTCCGATACATGTGGAGTCGCCAGCCGCTTTTTTTCACCTGACAGGGAGGAGTTTCACTGGGGGAACGTAACGCGTGCAGAGGTTCATGCTATTTCCCCCAGATCCCCTCCCTGCTGAACAGGCGCCCCGACCGACCAGTAGGAGTCGCAGTTTTACAACGACCAGGACACATATACCCCGCCGGCTTCCCACCCGCTAACACTGCCAATTGTGTTAGTAGGGACGACTGACCAAGCCGGAGGTACCGCTGACAGCTGGATTCGATCCCAGAGTCTCTGCGGTGGTAGGCGAGTGCTCAGTCCACTGCGCTCCCCAGCCGCTCCCAGGCTCAGTGGCTGTAACGTGTTCCGTGACGTGCTCTCCTCTGATCAGCGCCTTCATGAGGCCGAACAAAGAGCTTCAAACACACCAGTTGGAAATCAACAAGGAATTGATATCAAACGCAAGCAACTCCAGATCTCAGAGGACGCAGCGCGAGTGTAGCGTTGGCAAAAAGCTGAAATACACTACGCCTATGTGATAAGTGAATGATATGCATCTGGCTTCATTTTGCCTCAACCAAAGTTGGCATTTTGTTCACGACGTCCACTAGAAAACAGAATGTGTAGTTTTCACTCGTTTGCGTGGCTCGGTTGTGGTCCGATCGGCTCGGCAGACGACGACACCTCAACGCCTGCGTGTTTCAACAATGGGGAGACAGCCAGTCACTCAGTCAGTCAGGGACACTCGCTATTGTTGGCTGACCCTCCGGGGTCCGGCAATAGAAGGTCTTTTATTGATTAAATTGATAATTGCATTTAGCTAGATCGATGCAGAATCTGCATAAGCTGGAATGGCGATTCTTATTATTACGTGAATGGACCACTTCTCTATTTCTCCCTCCCTACTCCTGCTTTGCCGACAATGAATAGAGACCTAGTTTGTGTTTTCTTGCTTTGGGAGAGAGCTGCTTAGGCTCACAAATATAGGTTGAACAATCAAGGGTCATGGTAATAATATGTCTGTTTAACAGTGGGCTCTCCCTTTCAACCTTCTGGTTAGGTAACGTGCGAGGCTTTCCAGAGAGCCAGTATAAAGGCACGTTATTATGGCATAATGCAGGGGACCGGACAACGAATGGTGGATTATGAGGGTGGATGGGCACAAGGCAAGCTTAAGTTAGTTTGCTTAAATTAGCTTAGGTAGGGACTTAAATCCCTTTAAAGGAGAGTTCAAAAAAAGTAAACCTGACTGAGATGAATTCCATCTCATAGTGCGTCTAATTGAAGAGAAGTTTTCACTGACTTGACCCCAAAACTTGAGAACGAGCCACTGCTTCGGGGCTCAGCGCCACGCTGTCCTCGCGAAAACACATTAGGTTGGTATTTTAGATCGGGAAAGCTGATCCCATGTCTGTACAACTACTACATTCAAGAGCTCAGTAGTAACGAATAGTCCCGTATAGTGATTAAGACAGTCGAAAAATTTACCGAAATCACATCTCTTTCTATTGAAATCCATGTGGGTGATCAGGTAAACGTCTCTAGATGCTCGATATCCGGGAAAGGCCTGTGGGGGGAAGTGGGCTCCCGTTCATCATGTGTCAAACAACAGACTCGGCACCAAACAGGAAAACAGATAGTTTGTTCTGGAGTCGACTCCTCGACCCCATGTGGCAGAGTGAAGGACCTCGGTGGGGGCGACCGTGGCTCAGGAAGGAGAGCGCACGTCTAGTAAATGGAAGGTTCCCGGTTCGATTACGGCTCCTCCCGGGCGGCGTGTCGAAGTGTCCTTGAGCAAGACACTTAACCCGTTAACTGCTCCCGACGAGCAGGTCGGCCGTCTGTGTGTGTGAACGTGTGAGTGAGTGGATGAATGTGAGGCATAAGTCGTAAAAAGCTTGTTGGATAAAAGCGCTATACAAAAATGCAGTCCGTTTACCATTTCAATAGCAATAACCTCCTCCGGTCATCTTGCAGAGATTCCAGCGGAGAGGGATGGTGTGATATGATGTAGCGGCAGGCCAAGTGTCACGCATAAGAAAACGCCTCTTTCTCCCAGTTCCTGTTGTGTCATCATGAAGGCTGCCTGTTTTTATTCAACACCGGAGGGAGAAATGGGGTTTCTTACGCGTGTTTCCAGGGGGTTGTGGAATGTAAGCGCTGCAAATTAAATAAAAACAAAAGGCTAAAATAAAAGAAAGAGAGAGAGAGAGAGAGAGAGAGAGAGAGAGAGAGAGAGAGAGAGAGAGAGAGAGAGAGAGAGAGAGAGAGAGGCTGTAGTGGGCTCAGTTTTAAAGCTAGAGTGAAGATACTGGTATATGAAACTAGACGACCATAGGAATCCATTGGTACCAACCATTTCATGCTACATGTGATGCCATGCTAGCTTGTCGGACTGTGTATGTGTGTGTGTGTGTGTGTGTGTGTGTGTGTGTGTGTGTGTGTGTGTGTGTGTGTGTGTGTGTGTGTGTGTGTGTGTGTGTGTGTGTGTGTGTGTGTGTGTGTGTGTGTGTGTGTGTGTGTGTGTGTGTGTGTGTGTGTGTGTGTGTGTGTGTGTGTGTGTGTGTGTGTGTGTGTGTGTGTGTGTGTGTGTGTGTAAATTAGAGCTCCTGGTTGTGTGTGTGAGCGTGCGTGCGTGTGCTTCCAGAGTTAAAAAAAAGAAAAGAAAAAAGGCCTCCGTTTCATTCCAGATGCAGTTGGTGCAGAGTGGCATCAGAGTTTCTGATTAGCGAAGAAGTCCTTGGTTTGACCACAGGTAGGGTTGTTGCAGAGCGGACAGCGCAGGGTCAGCTGACGGGAGCAGGACTCGTCGGACCTCAGGTGGGTCTGAACCAGGTCAGCCAGGGCCTGGATGGGGGGCACACAAGAACACAGGTCAGTCTTTTCTACAGTATTTTGTACTTTATTTTTCTCAGGCAATGTCACTCACTCACTGTGTAGGTAGTCAGTCACTATGTAGGTAGTCAGTCACTATGTAGGTAGTCAGTCACTATGTAGGTAGTCAGTCACTGTGTAGGTAGTCAGTCACTATGTAGGTAGTCAGTCACTATGTAGGTAGTCAGTCACTATGTAGGGCTGGGCGATTAATCGAAATAAAATCGCGATCTCGATTCATAGACCTATGCAATCTCATTTAAAAATTATGACGATTTTCTTATAAATTTTTCTCATTTCTTTTTACTTTTTACTTAACTTTTTTTTTTAATTATGACGATTATGACTCGAGTTATTTTGTATGTTTCAAGAGACTTAAGTTTAAGTCAAGCACTTTCATATATGTTATGTTTAAGTTTAAGTCAAGCACTTTGATATGTTATGTTGTCTGTTTAAGAAAGAGTGCAATAATTGATTTGATTGAAAAAATAAGAATAGTGTGAGAGAATCGTGATCTCAATTCTTAGAGAGAAAAATCGTGATTCACATTTGAGCAAGAATCGCCCCCAGCCCTAGTAGGTAGTCAGTCACTGTCTAGGTAGTCAGTCACTATGTAGGTAGTCAGTCACTGTCTAGGTAGTCAGTCACTATGCAGGTAGTCACTCCCTCACAGTTAGCCACTCTACCCGGGTGACATGGCACTTTGCTTCTCAACGTTGGCATTCATGTTTGATTATTGGGGCAAAGATGTACGTGGCCATTGCGTTTGGTTTGGTGCACGTGGGGTATTATTTGTCACTTCTTTCTATTTTAAGACAGACAAGACCTGGGGCCCATATCCATCACACTGACCTAGGATAAGTGCCCCATTCTCATGATCATATACAACTCACTATGACTTATGAGCTAATCTGGTCTCGGATCAACACTCCTACTTTGAGATACAGGACCTGAAGACTGATGAGTCTCCAAGAGACTGAGAAAACTAAAAACCACACCGGGAAACTATCCTTCAGTAACTACCAACTAATCATCCTCTGGCTATTGATCCACACACACTTGGTAAGGGGTCTCGGGGCGTGCGGGTTGACCAGTAGTCAGCCAAGCAGTCCCATTCTACTGTAGTCAGCTGAAAGGCTGCGATTGATCTGGACCCCTTCCTTTAATAAACCCTCCACACACACACACACACACACACACACACACACACACACACACACCTTTTCCAGTGGAGAAGCTGGCTGGTGTAAGAAAGGTTGATGGCAGGGTGGAAGGAGAGATGGAGGGAGAGAGGGAGGGGAAGAAGGAAGGAAGGTGCAATCCGTTTATTGACCAGCTGCTCCCAGGGGCTTTTCTTCTGAGCAGCACGGCACACAACCCATGGTGCTGCTCTCTCTCTCTTTTTTCTCTTCCTTTCTTCCTCTCTCGCCCCCCCCCCCCTCTCATTCTTTCTTGCGCACCATCTCACTGACCCTTTCTTTCTCTTTCTTTCATTCTTTCTTTCATCTATTCCTCTATTTATCTGTCATCTATCCTCCTCCCCCTCTCTCTTTTCTCTCCATTTCTTTCCAATTCCTGCCTCTCTCTCTTCCCTCGTCTCATCCATTCGACCCCCCCCTCCCCCCCCTTTCTCTCTCTCTCTTGCTATTCCTCCTCTCCCCCTCTTCCTCGTTCCCTCCCGTCTGCCTCCACCCGTAGTAAATTACTCCAGCGGAGAGCTGGAGGTCAAAGGTCAGGTATGGGCGGTGCTGATGCCGTTTCAGTGTCCCTGGGCATTGTCTCTTGAAGCGAACACACATCATGTGTCTACTGTATGTTACCACACTGTAAAACGCTTGTTCCTACTGTACTTTACAAGATGATAGTTTATCAAATACTTTATCTGTTGTACAGTTTCTTCGTCAAATGTATATACTCTCTTTTTTAGACTCTTTTTGTATCACAAACAGTACTGCATTTGTAAATCTGGTATGTCATAAATGTATAGATGTAGCAGTACTGTCAGTACTGTTACAGTACTGTTTCCTGATGAATTGAAAATGGGGGACCCTGATGTAAACAAGACGAAAGTCTTTCTCTGGTCTGCATCCCCTTAACAATTGTGTGTATTGAGCTGTACTGTATTGTACCCATTCTGCAATCTGTTAATAAAGTTTTCAATCAATCAATCAATCAATCAATCAATCAATCAATCAGTCTCTAGATAAATCACATCGAGATAGGTAAGAACCCACACCTTCCGGCACATTTTATCCGGTTGAATCCAGCGTGACGCTATCAACTTTTTGGCAGCCGTAAGACCGGACAAAATTAGTCTTTTTACATGTACAAAGGTTGATAACTGAGAAACATCATTCATCAACAATACAGAAGGCAGTATAGGTATGGTCAGAGATAAAAATTCTGATAATTGAGTGGTTACTTTTTCCCAGAATATCTTAACAGGAGGGCATTCCCAATACATATGCATAAATGTACCAAGATCACCGTTTAAACATAAGGAGCATCGAGGGTCTTGTCTTGAGCCCCATTAGGTGCAAACGTCTAGGAGTCAGGTAAATCCTATGAACAAAGTTAAGGTTAATCTGTTGGTGATCTGGGTTACGTGATGATAGCCGTACGTTTGCCCAGACTTCATCCCAATCAAAATCTAGAGATATCTACTGCACGAATTTTAGGTGTTAATGAAGCCAGCATAGCAATCTGGTTGGCTGTGGTGGAGAAGATAAAGGGAAGCATATGAACTTGTAATTTCCGATGTTAAATGGAATAGTGGATGTATAGTCCTGAGGGGGGGGGGGGGGGGGGGGGGATGGAGGGGGAGGGAAGGGGAAGGAAAGAGCGAGCAAGAGCATGTGTATTGTATTATATTGTATTTCTTATTTTTATGTCTTTTAATCTACATTTATTTTTATTTAATTACTTGACTGTCATTATTGTTATTATTATATATTGTTATTATATATTGTCCTGTGATTTATCATTGATGTGTACTGTTACTGTATTGTTTGTCTAGTTTTATGTTAAAAAAGGGAAAATAAAAAACATTTGTTAAAAAAAAAAAATGTAGCAGACTAGCTGAAAATGGGGGACCCTGATGTAAACAAGATGAAAGTCTTTCTCTGGTCTGCATCCCCTTAACAATTGTGTGTATTGAGCCATACTGTATTGTACCCATTCTACAATCTGTTAATAAAATGTTCAATCAATTCAATCAATCAATCAATCAATGTTGGTCCCCTACCAGTTATGAATACATGTGGACATGCTTGCAGACCTAGAGACTTGTTATAATATTGGGGTTTTTTTTTTGAGAGAAAGGAAATGTCTGCATCGCATCAACTACACTACTGCAAAGTATTCCATATAGCACTTAATGTCCAAAGATACAAACTATCCCTTTAATCTTAGAAGATAGACTCTGGAGCCCCCCCTACCCCTAATGTACAAAGTGAGAGCGGAAACACTGGGCTGAATATCACACTTATCATCACTCACCTGCATGAAGAGAGGGTTCCCATTCAGAGACTCTGCCCTTCGAATGTTCTCCACTCCACACTGAGAGAGAGAGAGAGATTCAGTATTTAGTTTGCTTATTCCATTACAACAATGTCAAACAAAAGTCCATCACTTTCATGTTCTAGTCACTCTCACCTTCCAGTCTCACTTTTCCATTCACTCTCATGTTCTAGTCACTCTCACGTTCTAGTCACTCTCAGGTTCTAGTCACTCTCACGTTCTAGTCACTCTCATGTTCTAGTCACTCTCATGTTCTAGTCACTCTCACGTTCTAGTCACTCTCACGTTCTAGTGACTCTCATGTTCTAGTCACTCTCACGTTCTAGTCACTCTCACGTTCTAGTCACTCTCACATTCTAGTCACTCTCACGTTCTAGTCACTCTTACGTTCTAGTCACTCTCATGTTCTAGTCACTCTCACGTTCTAGTCACTCTCACGTTCTAGTGACTCATGTTCTAGTCACTCTCACGTTCTAGTCACTCTCATGTTCTAGTCACTCTCACGTTCTAGTCACTCTCACGTTCTAGTCACTCTTACGTTCTAGTCACTCTCATGTTCTAGTCACTCTCACGCTCTAGTCACTCTCACATTCTAGTCACTCTCACATTCTAGTCACTCTCATATTCTAGTCACTCTCACGTTCTAGTCACTCTCATGTTCTAGTCACT
>NC_140175.1:30527567-30647567 GCF_963971535.1 Notolepis coatsorum | reverse complement strand
AATGTATAAGGAAGTTGCATTGTTCATTTCAATACCTGTAATAGTACAGTAGTCAAGTCCACACACACACACACACACACGTGCATTCAGTTAAGTTGGAATATGACTGTAATACAAACAGTTCAGTTTGTCAGGTACATGCAACACAGATTACAGTGTTTACATCCGTCTGCTTGAGAAAATACCATGTTCTGCAATAAAAATGATTGAAGTGAGATGAACAGACTGAACTTTATTTTATTAGATAAAACATGTTGACATAGTTTTACTTTGCAGTTGAAAAAAGGTAATAAATTAAATTTGATAAAAAAAAATCAAAAACGTTTGAAATATTCGCAATACTCGCAATATATTTAGTATCGCGATAGTATCGTATCGTGAGGTCTCTGGCGATTCCCACCCCTAACAGATAGGAGGGGAGAAAACCAAGAACGTACTTAAATAAATATGAGCTTCTCACAGCAGATGGTACTTACAGTCATGGGTAAGGAGTGCGCAGAGAACAGAATGACCACATCATCCCTCTTCTCTTCCGGAAACTTCTGCAGCTCGTTGAGGACGTGCTCCGCAAAGCACTGCGGCGAAAAGAGAAAACAAATAGTCGCCATTAATAATAATCCCATTGGTTTACTTGTAAAATGCTCTGCGAAAAAAAACACAAATCAGTTCATCTACCAACAGACTACAGTAGCAGAAACAAACAAGTAGCTCTGCTGGACTGGAGCAAAGTGAACACTACTGTAACCAAGGAAGACGACTGGTTTCTCCTCATCAATGTGCATGAAGGAGCGGCTGGGTAGTGTAGAGGTCTAAGCACTGGAGCAACTGGGTAGTGTAGAGGTCTAAGCACTGGAGCAGCTGGGTAGTGTAGAGGTCTAAGCACTGGAGCAACTGGGTAGTGTAGAGGTCTAAGCACTGGAGCAGCTGGGTAGTGTAGAGGTCTAAGCACTAGGAGCAGCTGGGTAGTGTAGAGGTCTAAGCACTAGGAGCAGCTGGGTAGTGTAGAGGTCTGATCACTGAAGCAACTGGGTCGTGTAGAGGTCTAAGCACTGGAGCAACTGGGTAGTGTAGAGGTCTAAGCACTGGAGCAACTGGGTAGTGTAGAGGTCTAAGCTCTGGAGCAACTGGGTAGTGTAGAGGTCTAAGCACTAGGAGCAGCTGGGTAGTGTAGAGGTCTAAGCACTGGAGCAACTGGGTAGTGTAGAGGTCTAAGCTCTGGAGCGGCTGGGTAGTATATATATTTTTAATCCCCCCCACTCCTAATAGGTGTCTTCCATTTACGGTTAGCTTGGAGGCCTCCAGTGAGGTTATGGTACGGGTTAAGTTTACAAAAAACTATACCAGGGACAATCTAATAGAAGTTCAAGGACAGCGAGTTCTCCGTAGAGGCCGTCCCGGACGTCCATTATGGTGCGGTGTGTGAGACGCCTGGCTGGCATGGAGTCCCCCCTGTGTGTGAGACGCCTGGCTGGCATGGAGTCCCCCCTGTGTGTGAGACGCCTGGCTGGCATGGAGTCCCCCCTGTGTGTGAGACGCCTGGCTGGCATGGAGTCCCCCCTGTGTGTGAGACACCTGGCTGTCATGGAGTCCCCCCTGTGTGTGAGACGCCTGGCTGTCATGGAGTCCCCTTCCATTGTGATCAGTGATTAGATGTTCCATTCGCCCAGCTCCGGGGCTCTGTGTCAGGGTTCGGTACAGCAGCAGGTGGGACATAAACAATTACACCATTACCTTTAAAAAAAAAAAAAGGACCCCATGACCAGCTGTCTTCATGAAAACACTTCATGTCTCGGGCCAAAGCTACTCAGGCCTAGGATTGGTAGTTACTATGACAACCAGCCTCAGTCCCCAATACCACCTGCTTGTTTCGACACAACCGTTGTGACGGCCATTGGGCTTCTTCATTGAGCGTGTATCCTTATCATTAGGGCACAAGTATCTTGTGTTTTATTATAAAAAAAATAGGGACAGTCTGTGAAATGGATACATTTTTCTATAATACTCTTTGAACTTAAATTTGACAAGTTTTACAAGTTTCTTTATTAGTTGTCATACAGAAATACAGAATACTTTTATATGAAATGCTTCTTTCCGTTACGCTCCTGAGAGTGTGCTAGATAAAAATAGATAAGTATAAAATAAGTATAAAATAGAAAGTAAAGTACGTAAACAAGTGTAAACAAAACAAAAGTGTTCCAATATACATACGGTATATACAATGCAGAGTAGAGAAAAAGTAACTGAGTTACAATACAATATACAGTACAATGCAGAAATGGGATGAGGTACAACTTAGGGTAAGGTGCAATGAGGTATGAGTTGTAGTGAAAATCTCTTTACCAATAAATATAAAGTGTGTTAAAGTGTCTAAACTGAGTAAAGTGGGTGCTACAGTGAGTTGTTTATTTAAAGTGAGTGTGTACGTGTGTGCTGTGAGTGTATTTGATGGTTTGTTACATAGTTTTATTGTCATTGAGCAATAAGTCTGAATGGTCTGAATATGTGTCATTGTCAAGCACATTGTCTGAATAAGTGTCTATAGACTGTCTGCTATTGATTCCAACTATATGTGCTTATATGAGCGAAAAATGGCCATTCTGCTGCAGCCAGTGGGAAGTTCACACGGACCATTTTCTGGCCTTCGAAGCTTCAGTAGTGATAATCGGTGAATAATGGAAGCTTGGCTCCTCCAGTGTGCAAAGTTTCAATGCAGCTGGCAGATGAGAGCTAGGTTTTCTTAACGTTGTCATGACTAAATGTCACACGGATGGGTGGCAGCATGTTGGCCAGTGTTGGACTACTACTCCCGCAGTAATAGCGTGTTAAATAAAAAACAGCCACCCTAAAATATAATTCACATAGTGTTATTTCTATAATACTGTACAGCTCAGTTTTGATTTTGTGAATATGAACAAGTCGCTCCTTAATGTGAATGTAGAGGATTCTAGTGACGATGGAGACAAATCCTGGAGCTGCTCCATAGACGTGAATAACAACTATGAGACAGTACCTCCTCGTGGTGATTTTACTGGGATATGGGCGCGGGACGGTGACACACCGGATGGTTTAGTGACGTCAAGTTTTTCACGCTAGTAATCTACTTGCCTTCAATATTGTCATGCGTCTTATCCCCCCCCCCCCCAGCCGTGCATGAGTGGGCAGTGGTGTGTGTAAAAAAAAAATTATAATCTAATTAGGGATGCTCGATATTGGCTTTTTTACCGATATAGTCCAACTCTTAATTTCCGATACCGATATCAACCGATACCGATATATGCAGGGTTTCCCCCCCGAGAAAACGGAATAATTTCAGGTAATTAACATTACATATCTCTTGTCGTGTAATTAACACAACATTATGCATACTTTGACAATAAAAAAATCTGAATGTGTTCTTACTTGCTTGCCTGGGTAAATAAAACCGATACCGATATTTTCCGATATCACATTTTTATGCCAATGTAGGCCGATAATATCGGACAGCCCTAAATCTTACCCTAACTAACCTTACCGTCATGCACTTGTCCTAATATACTAACCTACACTGTAGCACTCAACACTTTGGTGAACATTGTTACTCAGCTGATAGAGTTGTGCCCTTCCTGCTGACTTGTCGTACAGAACTTGTAAGTCGCTTTGGATAAAAGTGTCAGCTAAATGACTAAATGTAAATGTAATGTGTGTCTCACCTCAACCAACAGTGGGTGTGTGGGCCAGCGGTCGATGACGCTCCACCTCATCTTGGGCCTGTCGCCTCGGTTTCTATAGTAACGGTAGATGGCATTCAAACTGCTGCCTGCTCACAAATACCAACAAACAAACGAGAAAAAAAGAAGAAAAAAAGCACATTAACATTGCAAATGATACGCCCCTTTGGTTTATTAACAGGTCTGAAACTGCTACACTTGGGATTGAAGAAAGTGAGGGCAGTAATTATTACACTCATTTCAACGGTGGTTAGATCATCTTTAACCAGTGAGCAACAATTGATGAGCAACCAGACAACCTTCTAGCCCTACCCGAGTCTGCCCTATATCAGATTTCTTACTTATTCTCTGAGAAATCAGTTGAATCAGCCAGGCCCTAAATCACTAAGACATTGCTGCTCCTAATGACCCATCCAGATAGTTTTGGTGTGATTTGCACTGTCTTGGTAAATATTGGCTGTAGAGATGTCTGCCGTCAGATACAATGGAGCTCAGTAGGCACTTCTTAGTGGTGCTCAAAGCGCCAAGAAATGGCATTTGAAAAACTCAACAGCAACAAAGGAAACCCATTGAGCTGATGGCTGACATCTCTATGGCCAATATCTCCAAATCTAGGCAGATCACACCTAAAATATCTGGATGGATAGATAGCACTCCTAGTAAGGGAAGAAAATAGTTTTCTTGTGTTTTGGGTGACCTGCCCCTTTAAAATCTACATGATGCTTTGTGTGGTAAAAAAAACTATCCCAATTACAGATCCATTATATCAAAGACGCATTGCATCCAGACTGTTGTTATTGTTGTTGACTGTAGATGAGAACTATTGTATTGCACTGCACTATGTTATGCTAATTTATGTATATTTTATTGCACTGCTCTTATTCCGTCTATTTCTATACTCATTCTATGTATGCACTGTATGCATTGCTTTTATTGTCAGAAACCTGCTAATAGTCCTTTATTAGATAATTTGTATCATCATAATCAATAAGAAATCTATTAGTATTTTTTTAATAGATTAATAGATAATCTATTAAAATCTTTTTTTAAATCTTTTTTCATTGTGTGTGTGTGTGTGCGTGTAGGAAGTACTGTCTGTCTGTGTGAGTGTATAGGAAGTAGTGTGTGTGTGTGTGTGTGTGTGTGTGTGTGTGTGTGTGTGTGTGTGTGTGTGTGTGTGTGTGTGTGTGTGTGCGAAGTACTGTCTGTGTGTGTGTGTGCGTGTAGGAAGTAGTCTGTGTCTGTGTGTAGGAAGTAGTGTGTGTGTGTGTGTGTGTGTGTGTGTGTGTGTGTGTGTGTGTGTGTGTGTGTGTGTGTGTGTGTGTGTGTGTGTGTGTGTAGGAAGTACTGTGTGTGTGTGTGTGTGTGTGTGTGTGTGTGTGTGTATGTGTGTGCACATGTAAGTTCAAGGTTTTTGTGATGAAAAGAAGGTAAAACATTTTAAATAAATGTACAAAAGAAAAAAAAGTCCTCAGAGCTTATCAGACCCCGACAGAGCTGTGGGCAGCTGGGTGAGGCAGGGTGGGGTCCTGCAGCTGGGTGAGGCAGGGTGTGGTGCTGCTAGCCACACATGTTCACAGTTCTCTCATGACCAACTTCATAGACAATTCCTAGTGTTAGTCCTTGTATCAAGAGCCGACTCTTTTCTGACTCGAACTGAAAACAAAAACATGTCTCTGTTGCTATTTCATTTTTTGCTGGTGGGGCTACCAGCTTGTCTTTGGGGTTTGGATCATTGATGGCTGTAACTGAGGGGTACAATTCCCTGACTGTATTGTTAGATATGATATTTAATACCACTACCTCATGTACTTTAACTTCTGGCCACCCAGTACAAGATATAAGTATGATGAACACTTTCCCACCTGATGAAACGAACCAACACAAATGTACCAAATCGAATATTTAATACAGCAAAAGGTGTATACAACATTCACTTAATTACATTTATGATTTGAAATATGGAATATGCACTTTTATGGCAAATGAGTATTCGTAGGTAAATCAACATTGAATGTCCAATCTCTGGTTGCGCAGGGAGTAAGTATACAACCTGGAATATTTAGGAAACGATAGCGATGGTACTTAAATGATTATAGCTGGATACACTAAGGGGGGGGGGGGGGTCCCGCTGGTTGTAAGACAGTAGGAGGGGGGGGTTAGAGAAGCCGCTGGCGGTATCCCATCTGGCCGACGGTGTCTTGGGAGAATCCAAAGTCTTGGACACGGTGCCCACAGAACCTCGGGCCGCAGACGAATACAGCTGGACCCTCTGTGGAACGGTATCTGCCGGTCCACAACGGAGAGACGTGGTGCGACCTCACGTGTAGAGCGCCGCCTCACCTGGAGTCCTCTCCGGGGGGTAATTCCAACACTCGGCAGTGTTGGCCTTTATCCATGGAATAATCAAAGCACACAAAGCATAATCCAAGAGCCGTGGAAGGCTCGCCGTCGTCTGGGTAGAGTAATCCAATATACAGGTCCAGTCGCTCTTGACCCGGAGCTCCTCGGATGCAATCACCACTAGGGGTCTGACCAGCCTGGATAAGCGTCCAGATAACGTCAGGAACGATGGGGGTGCTGATAACTGTAGAACTCTAACCGAACGATGCACCATACATAAATAGACTATTATTAGCTTAATAGAATACGTCCAACTCGACGGTATGGTGCCAAACTATGACCATTCAACTATTAATCTACACGATATCTCAATGCCTATTCTGGGCCAAGTAGGCCCTACTACACCGCACGTGCGTCGTGGGGAGGCTTTTGCGTCTGTCACTCTGTTGGAGGGTAAAGAACTGGACTAAAAGAAAGTTCTACTTTACGAGCGCCATATATATATGCGCTATGAACAAATAGTACCATTCGTATTTCGCCCGGCATATTACTGCGCGGAACCGGGGGTTTGCCTCGACATGTTAGGCGGCACGATTGAACTTGGACCTAGGGGTATGGCAACCTGGCGCCAGGTTCTCGTCCAATGGTAGAATGAAACTATTATGGGCTGTTTAGTAGAAACGGGGATATTCAATGCATATTGTACAAGGAATATACAGGGGATATCAAACGATATACAAATACAATTAAATATATATATATAAATAAATATACATATTCGGTTTAATCTGATCCTTCACAACAATGGCCTTAAAAAAAAAAGACAAAAAAAAAGATATATAGAATAAAACATATATTTTTATATATATATATATATGTATATATAAATGCAATGATCATTAATTAATTTATACATACTAAATATAATAATTACCAGTGATTATGCAGTTGTATTTTATACATTGTATATATGGGCGGTAGAGCAGTCGTCTGGTAATCCGGAGGTTCCCGGTTCGATTCCCGCTCCTCCCGGTCCAGATTGGCACCTTGCATGGTTGCCTCTGTCGTCAGTGTGTGAATGTGTGAGTGAATGGGTGAGTGAATGGGTGAGTGAATGGGTAAAAATGTGAGGCGATGGAAGCCATCCATCTCTAAAGGCTAATGCCGGTACACGGTGTCATGTTATTGCACTGTATTTACAATGTTTGGCCTCTAACATGAACTTGTATGTTGTCGAGCAGCCGTGCTGTGGATGCTGGGAGACGGACCGCAGCTCAACAACACGCCAGGCGTGTAGAATAACCACAGTACCTGTGGTGGAGCAGCTGTACTGCGGGTATTGCGTGAAGGCCACGGCTCTCTCCACTTCGTCCTTCTCCATCTCCTCAATGGCCTCCTCCGTGAGCGGGTGGACGTAGCGGAAGCCGATGTAGAACTTGTGAGGCGCTGTGGACGGCAGACAGATGAGACACAATGAGACGTCAGTGATGTTTACAGGGAAACTAGTCCAAAGGAAAACGACTAACCTATACTGTTTTTGCTCTGCTACCAAGTCTTTGCTACTATGCACTCAAGACTGTAACACCCAATTTTATTTTCATATTCGAATCCCATGGCCATCGAACGAAGCTTCGAAGTATTTAAGACAGCCCTAATATGCCATAATGGATTTAAATCCTGCAGCGCCCACAAGGTCCCCCTGCTCAAGAAGATGTACAGGCCCGTCTGAAGTTTGCCAATGAGCACCTGGATGATTCGGAGAAGGCTTGGGAGAAGGTGATGAGACCAAAATCAAGCTCTTTGGCATCAACTCAACCCGCCGTGTTTGGAGGAAGAGAAATGCAGACTATGACTTGACCCCAAGAACACCATCCCCACCGTCAAGCATGGAGGTGGAAACATGCTTTGGGGGTGTTTCTCTGCTGAGGGGACAGGACATTTTTATGATATTTGGACATGTACTACATAATACTTCAGGCTATGGACCCAGGGTGCTTTCCAGCTCATACCAATTTTTTGTGATATACTACTTCTGGATATTGCAACTACTACAGAAAAACGTGAGTAACACGTTTTTCTACAACTCAAGTTCAGACCTATGTTACTCTATTTAATTAGCACTGAAAGTGATCTTTCTTTATTGTATCTGAAACTTCAGAATGTTATCTTTCAGGTGGCCGGGTAGTGCAGCGGACTAAGCGTCTGTCTACCACCGCAGAGACACTGGTATCGAATCCAGCTGTCAGCAGTGCCTCCGGCTTGGCCGGCCGTCATACTGACACAATTGGCAGTGTCAGCGGGAGGGAAGCCGGTGGGTGGTAATCTGGTCGTTGTAAACAGCGACTCCTACAGGTCGGTCAGGGTGCCTGCACAGCGAGGAAGGGATCTGGGTGAGGTAGTGTGCCCTCCCACGCGTTACACTCACCCAATGAGAGTCCTCGCTGCCAGGTGAAAAGAGGCTGCTGGCTGTCTCCTATGTATCGGAGGAAGCATGTGATAAGACTTCAGGGCTCCCTAGACCGGCAAGTCAAGGGCAAATGCGCTCAACGACCGGGAAGGGGAGGGGGGAATTGGCATAACGACTAAATTGGGATGGGAGGAAAATACAAGAAAAATAGGAGAAAAAAGTGGATTAAAAAAATGTATCTTTCAAAAGAGATGAGGATTATGCATGTGCTATAAGTATAAAGTATAGTATTTTGGTTTGCAAAGAAAGTATGCAGTTGTCAAAAACTAAAATGGCCACTTTTTGGGGCGCCTGTTAAATCTTTGAGCCCCGGAGGCCTAGAGCATCTTAGTTCCTACCACGCCAACGCTCTAAAAGATAGCAGGGCTATATATATATATTCTATATTATAGCATTAGCTATGGATACAATACTATGGCCCATTTGACATCAAGTATCTATCGTTCAATATGTGAAAAAGAATAAATTTTTCCATCAATACGTTCGCGTGTTATACCGTGGTGAATATAAGTATAGTTTTAGAGTGATCCTGTCTAATCCCAGAAAATGACGATATGCAGCAAAACGTGAATTTCACTAAAAGCGTTGCCGTTTCTCGTATTATGTTTCATCATGAATGCATGAAAGGGGGGGGGGTCGTTTTTTTTATGCTTTGATCATCACCAACAGCATACGTTGTGGAGTAACGTTACACACACGTTGCGATCGAGGTCAAATCATGGTTGGATCAAAGCAGGATTGATATAATTTAGTCCTTACCTTCACTAGAAGGTACCCCAAAAAGAATATTCCAATTGTCTGATCGCGAGTCCAAGTACTGGTGTCCATCGTGTCGCCAACATAATCCACCACAACAGATGCATCGGAGGCATTTGACGCTTCTCAATGCGATTGGGATACCCGCCCTCCCCGCCCGACAAAGAAAAGTGCGCCCGGAGACATTTGATCGACGCACAGGCCAAGATATAATGTTTCAAAGGATGCTCGATACTGCCACCTGGGTGGATGCAGCCGGTATTGCACTTTGGCATTCTCAGGATGATTCCCCATGTTAACCCCGAGTCCGTGTGCCTGTAATGAATGGAAATATCAAATAAAAGAAATAACGATAAACCCGACTATACTCGGGTCTGGCGCTGAACGGTCGGCGAGATAACCCGACTATCCTCGGGTCTGGCGTCCAATGAGTTATGAGGTTAAAATAAACCTCATAAACAAATTATAGACTGATCATTTCTTTGTTAGTGGGCAGACAAAATAGGCAAGGGATCAAATAATTATTTCCATCACTGTATGTTTGGTGCATTTTTGCTCCACCTCTCAAGCATTTTTGCTCCACTCAATCGCATCGGCGACGCAACTAATTGCATGTGTGTGTGTGTGTTCCTGTGTGTCTGCCTGCATGCCGAATAAAGACTTCTCCAAAGTCCAGTTATTAAGAGGAACAGTCTGCAGAACAGATGCAGGGTGGAGAGACTGCGTGTCTTCCCTCCTTATCATGGCGGTGTGAGAGGCACTCCTCACTATCTCCTCCCCACGCCCAGACATCTTGAGAGGCAGAAACTACACTGGCGTCGCCTCCGAGTACCAGTGAGCAGCCGCGGTGGCTTTGGCTGATGTTAGGCTTCACACCATTCAAACCCAGGTGAGTTTCCTCACGTCTATGTGAGGGTTTCTCTTTACAAGGACAGATACAACCACAGTGACATACTGCAAGCAACCGCCTGCTGTGTTGTATCGCAGTATTTCAGATAAGGTTGGCTACTTCTCAATACCCTGTCCTTGGAGCAGGTTGGTACACAGATATGGGAGTTAGGTGCCTTTGCTCAGGGGCACATCGGCAGCATTGGCACCGGGGATCCCTAACCAGACTGCCAACTTGTCGTCGCCCCCCCCCCCCCCCCCCCCCCCGGTCTCTTGTCCGTGGCATCGCTCACCTGAGTCAGGACACATCTCGTCCAGCAGTCTGACCATGCCTTCTCCCTGCATGGAGGTCCAGTGTTTGATGGGGGAGCCTCCTCCGATCTTACTGTACTGTTCCTGGATCTTAGGTGTACGCCGCTTGGCAATTAACGGCCCCAGTGTACTGTGGAGGACACAGAATGAATAAGTGCAGTGAAGAGTGCAATCTAGGCTACGTCAATATATTTAATAAATTCAAGAGAACGGTGACCTGACTATTTTGGTCTCCTTGACAACAATAAAGAGGTTCAGTGTGCAGAATTCCTTTCTGCTGAGGGACAAGCCGAAGTGTTCGAAGCTGAGGAGTGAGGATAGTACAGAGTACCGTGCTCAACATGGATTTAACTAATGTTCTTCTTATTCCTGTGCTGTTCTTGTGTCAGCCTGTTGAGTTGTTCAACATAAAAACATAGAGAGGAGAGGTGTGACTGCACACACAAGGGTTAGGGCTGACCTGAAGGCCCCGAAAGATAAATTATTTTTACCACATCATAAAACAGCCTGCATTAGCCCAACAAATAGCTTATAGAAATAACATTCATTAGTTTTTCTCAGACAAGGACATTTAGGCTACGTTCAGACTGAAGACATTATATTTTACTCTTTTATTACAGGTTCTAAACTGTCAGGTATCGAACTGTGTGAGTATCAAGCAGGAAGAAAGACTGTCAGGTTTTTAACTGTGTGGGGGACCCAGGCCTAGAACTGCGCCCTGAGAGAGGGACCTGCGCCCTGAAGAGGGAGGTTTGCCCTCAGAGGGAGGTTTGCCCTCAGAGGGAGGTTCGAAGGGTCAAAGTGGGTATCAGGAAGGACGACTGTCGGGTTCTAAACTGTGGATATCAAACAGGGAAGGTAGAGACGGTTTTAAACTGTTAAACAGTCATTCAGAAGTATTTTATTGCACTGTATATGTCTTTATATGTCTGCACTTTATGTGCTCATTTTATGCGTCTTCTATTCTACAATTTTATTGCACAGCACTATTTTACTCCGTCTATTCTAGCTGACTTGGAATCCCCAGGGGAAGCGGAAGAGAGGGCGGCCTAAGAACACCTGGAGGCGGGACACTGAGGCGGAGCTCAAGAGACGAGGAACTACCTGGGGGGAGGCAGAAAGGACAGCCCAAAGCCGTGTTGGATGGAGAATAGTCGTAGATGGCCTATGCTCCATTGGGAGCGATGGGCCCAAGTAAGTAAGTAAGTATTCTAGCTTACTTTTTTATTATTGTCTATTTTTTAAACTGAATCAAACCATAAACAAGGTGGCCTATTAGGATGTTAGATCCTAATGTGAAAGAATTTCTGCACTTTATGCCTGTCTTTTTTCTGTTGTGAAGCACTTTGAATTGAAACTTTTGTATGAACAAATAAAGTGTATTATTATTATTATTATTATTATTATTATTAAGGTTACGTTCAGACTGAAATCATTTAAGTTACGTTCAAACTGAACACATTTAGGTTACATTCAAACTGAAGTAAGAAGTGCCGCAAATCAGATTTATTTCCCCCTCCGATCTTTTTTTTCTTTTTCATAACAACACAAATCACATGGAATCTGATATTTTCTATTCTGGGTTGGGCCACTTTCATATGTGGTCCAAGGTCTTAATATCTTTCATCATATTTAATTGTCCGTCAACAGTGTCAGTCGTCCCTATACTAACACAATTGGCAGTGTTAGCGGGTGGGAAGCCGGCGGGGTATGAGTCCTGGTCGTTGTAAACCGCGGTTCCTACTGGTCGGTCGGGGCGCCTGTTCAGCAGGGATTACAGCTTGTGCTCTCGGGACTCCCTGTTCTCATCTGTGCCTAAGGTGCTGACAGAGACTCAGAGCTCTTGTCAGTAGTGCTCACAGAGACTCAGAGCTCTTGTCAGTAGTGCTCACAGAGACTCAGAGCTCTGGTCAGTAGTGCTCACAGAGACGGTCAAAGCTCTTGTCAGTAGTGCACACAGAGACTCAGAGCTCTTGTCAGTAGTGCTCACAGAGACGGTCAAAGCTCTTGTCAGTAGTGCGCACAAAGACTCAGAGCTCTTGTCAGTAGTGCTCACAGAGACGGTCAAAGCTCTTGTCAGTAGTGCGCACAAAGACTCAGAGCTCTTGTCAGTAGTGCTCACAGAGACTCAGAGCTCTGGTCAGTAGTGCTCACAGAGACTCAGAGCTCTGGTCAGTAGTGCTCACAGAGACTCAAAGCTCTGGCCAGTAGTGCTCACAAAGACGGTCAAAGCTCTTGTCAGTAGTGCACACAGAGACTCAGAGCTCTTGTCAGTAGTGCTCACAGAGACTCAGAGCTCTTGTCAGTAGTGCTCACAGAGACTCAGAGCTCTTGTCAATAGTGCGCACAGAGACTCAGAGCTCTTGTCAGTAGTGCACACAGAGACGGTCAAAGCTCTGGTCAGTAGTATCAGTCAGCTCAGCCAAAAAAAGACCGTTATATGACCGTTATATAAGCCCTTTTCACACTGAGAGGCGGACAAAAAGGTGGCCTTTTGAAATGTCCCAGACCCATTCACGCTGCCCAAAAAAAGATTTGCCAGCATGTCCCCTTTCACACAAAACCACGTCCTCCTTTTGTTGCCAAGCAACATTATGTGAGTTGGACTGATCTTGAAAAGGTTCGCTCACGACATGACGTTCTAAACCAATTTAGCAACTACAAAGAGGACGGGCCTTCCTGGTGGTGATGACATGATGATAAAGAAATTACATAAACTACTACAAGAGAGTATTGAAAAAAGCTACCATCATAATGCCTGATCCACCAGACAAAAATCATAGAAGACCCAGAGAAGTGTTAATTCTGAGGACAGTTTTCTGGACCTCAAAAAGAGAAAATGTGGTAATTGTATCTTTCCGGTTAGAGGTTATGGTTAGTTAGGGGACTGTGGGTGTAAAACTTGATACACCCTGCTTACCAGACACACACACAGGACCATTATTCACACAGTGGCCATTTTACTCTTATGTCTTATGGAACAGGGTGGAAAGGAATCCCAATCTGAGCATGTGTGAATATGATCAAATTGGGAGGAGGGGGGATACATACAATTTCCACTACATGTTCTAGCTGACCAAGAATGGGATGATATCCAATAACTAATGCTCTAATCATTACGTAAAAGGTCATTATAAATACTAGATTTCTTTGTAGAATTAGTAGACTTTACTACCTCCGTCTGCTCCCTGCAAATTGCTTGCAATAAACCTACAGTTTTCGTCCTGAAACCTACAGTTTAGCTGGAGAGACACCCAGTCAACTAGTATTCGTTCCACAGAATGAATGGAATGAATGACTGTGTGTGTGACGTCTTACTTCTGTACAGGAAGTGTCATTAGGTCTTTGTCCATGAAGAGACGGAGCAGGAAGTCGTGGACATCTTCCAGCTTCTCAGGTCCTCCCATGTTCAGCATCAGAATCCCTGTCTTGGGCTTCCTGAAGAGACATTTTATACATTATTCATGACAAGTATAAAAAAAAGTCTGGTATTGGATCATGTCTACAGCACCGCCACAACCATAGCTACAACCACTTAGTGCTGTAATCAACATTAATTAATTGTATCCCCCCACACTCCCTTTCCCCCCTCCCCCTCCCGAGCTCCATGTAACGTGGAAGTGCAGTGGTCTATACTGCACCGGTGTATACCTTTACTTTACGCATAGTATATAATTTAAATTATAATAATTTTGTGCCCATATTTATTGTAACGTATAATATAACTGATAGGGCATACATTACAGACCCTCATCTGCACCTTTGTTTACACTGTTTACTTTCTCATAATTCTTATATTCAGAGTTAATTATATTGTTTACACTGTTGTCATTTCTCTCATATTTTTTGTATTCAGACCAAATTTTATTGCCTATATTTATGTCATTCTACTATTACCATGCCCCCACACCTGTACCTCCCCCCGCCCCCTATGCTGCTATGACGCCTGAATCTCCCCAAGGGGATCAATAAAAGAATATCTTATCTTATCGGCCCCTTCTTTGTTTGTTTTTTCCACATTGAACGAGTTACAGTGAAGGAAATAATCATTTTATCCCTTGCCGATTTTGTAAGTTTGCCCACTGACACAGAAATGAACAGTCTATCATTTTAATGGTAGGTTGATTTTAACAGTTTGAGATATAATATTTGTATCCAGAAAATCAGATTATATAAAAGATTAAAAAAAAATGTATTGTGTGAAATAAGTATTTGATCCCCTCGCAAAACATGACTTAATACTTGGTGGAGAAACACAGAGGTCGGGCGTTTCTTATAGTTTGTGCACATCTCCGGAGGGATTTTGGTCCATTCCTCTTTGCAGATAGAGATAATAGAATAGACAGAATAAAATAATGCAATAGTGCAGTGCAATAAAATAGCCCTCATTTACAGTACAATAATCACAGTGTTGATGTAATTAGTCGAGGTGGCACAACAGAGCAGCGTATCGCTCTAAACCATAGGTGTCAAACTCACGGCCCGCGGGCCAAATCCGGCCCGCCACGTCATTTGATGTGGCCCCCCAAGAGCTCAGGTAAAAAAAAAAAAAAAAAAGAAAAAAAAAAAATTTAGATTAATATTGGGTTAAAAAATAGCAGTGTTAAAATAATTGTGGGTTAATGCGTTAATAAAGCTTTAACTTTGACAGCCTTAGTTATTACACATTCTTACACATACATGTATGTTGAACATCTGAGGTAACAAAGGAAAAAAGCCAAAAGCACTTACTCCTCAGACATTCTTTGACAATTTTACAGCCCAAAATACAAAAAAGATCCAGGCGGAATAGGTAACAAAGGGTTGAAGAAATATTGTCTGAACTGTCAGATGCAAACTGGCTGTGTGACATAACCGAGCATCTCGCTCAATTGAATAAGAAGCTGTAGGGACGCAAACAAGTCCCACCCAAAACTTGACCAATATAGTTGTGAACTGAGACAACCCTTATTTTGTTATTTTTGAGTACAGTTACAGTTGTGTGTTCATGCAAACACATAATAGCAATTTCATTACGAATTGAAAATGGGGGACCCTGATGTAAACAAGTCGAAAGTCTTTCTCTGGTCTGCATCCCCTTAACAATTGTGTGTATTGAGCTGTACTGTACTGTACCCATTCTGCAATCTGTTAATTAAAGTTAATTAAACTATCTTCCATTAGTTGGATGTACTGTATGGCCTCTGCAAGGTTGTGTGCAGCCATTTGTTTTTGTAACATCTGCTACATCTGTCCCACGTGTTCTTTGCAGCTCACAGTTGTTAGTTCTGCCCCTCTTGACTGTGACAAAAAGGTTTTGAACAAACTTAATGTCATAGCTTGTATTTGATGATATTCTTCTTTGTTATTTACTTGAATGGTTTGATCATTGATTGATGGAGTAATATGGGGTACTGATAAACTAAAATTATTTGTTAAAATAACATAAGCTAACATATATTTTTACATTTATGCAAATGAATATGCAATATGTATAACTTGAATAAGTAATAAATACAGAAACACCATGTTTAACAATATGTAAATGTGTAGCTACATTTATTTTACATTACATTAACATTTATACGGTCTTTGGCCCTTTGAGGGCAACCATAATGCTGATGTGGCCCTCTGTGAAAATGAGTTTGACACCCCTGCTCTAAACAGAATAAAATAATTCTGAATTACCGTTTAAAACCATCTTTACCCACTTTCTTCCCTGTTTGATATCCACACAGTTAAAAACCTTAAGTCACCCACATCCCCATTAAAAAGAGTAGTCACAAATTAACACTTGAAGCGTATGCACATCCAATTTAGCTTTAGTGATTTACCAATCACAGGTACTTGAACCCTATTATCTGTTGGCTGTTGCTTTAGTGATCTATTGATCACAGGACTTGAAACCACAATTTGTTGCTTTAGTGATCTATTGATCACGGGACTTGATATAGACCTATAGGAATCTAAATACATGTTAAATACAAGTGCTCCAAAGTTGACTTACAGTTGAAAATAGCAGCCTCTTGACATGCAGACTTCTTTACAAGAGTCTACATTTACATTTTGTCATTTAGCTGACGCTTTTATCCAAAGTGACTTACAAGTTCTGTACGACAAGTCATCAGGAAGGGCACAACTCTATCAGCTGAGTAACAATGTTCATCAAAGTGTTGAGCGCTACAGTGTAGTAGGGGTGGGAATCGGCAGAGACCTCACGATACAATACTATCGCGATACTTGAGTCACGATATGCGATAGTATCACGATACTAAATATATCGCTATACGCTGAGTATTGCGTAATTTTTTTTTATTTTTTTTTTATAATCACATTTAATTTATTACCTTTTTTCAACTGCAAAGTAAAACTTTGTCAACATGTTTTATCTAATAAAATAAAGTTCAGTCTGTTCATCTCACTTCAATCATTTTTATTGCAGAACATGGTATTTTCTCAAGCAGACAGATGTAAACACTGTAATCTGTGTTGCATGTACCTGACAAACTGAACTGTTTGTATTACAGTCATATTCCAACTTAACTGAATGCACATGTGTGTGTGTGTGTGTGTGTGTGTGTGTGTGTGTGTGTGTGTGTGTGTGTGTGTGTGTGTGTGTGTGTGGACTACTGTACTATTACAGGTATTGAAATGAACAATGCAACCTCCTTATACAAAAAAAAAAATAATAATAATAATAACATTTGAATAATTAAATATCGATACTTGGCGACCCTGTATCGATACAGTATCGCCACGCAAAGTATCGTGATACTACTACGTATCGATTTCCCCCCCACCCCTACAGTGTAGGTTAGTTTATTAGGACAAGTGCATGACAGTAAGGTTAGTTCTGTTCCGTTAGGGGCTCTGCTTGGCATCACTACTGCACTCCCTCGCGTACGTGCACGCGCACTGAATAAATTCCACAAATGTACCTTTAATACCAGTATTAGTCTGACCACACCCCTCATCAGCTTACCTTCATTAGCAGGTGTGTGGTCACCTGCTCTCCTCCTCGCTTTCACCACAAGGAAGTGCCTCGGTAGTACCCCACTTGACGTGTTGTTAGTTGAAAAGAGTTGTGACTGGTTTACATTGTGCTTAATCTTTTCTTCTCTCACTTTCGTTGTACAAGAAAAGGTTTGGGTCATAATG
Organism: Notolepis coatsorum; assembly: GCF_963971535.1. NCBI lineage: Eukaryota > Metazoa > Chordata > Actinopteri > Aulopiformes > Paralepididae > Notolepis > Notolepis coatsorum. Next base: position 30,629,957 of record NC_140175.1, on the reverse strand, counting down.
TATTCCGCGGAGAGTAGACCCGCTAGACCTACTCTTCACCACCGGTTCTCCATTCCCGTCTCCGTTGTGCGCCTCGGTGCTGGGCTGTTGCCACTCTCGTGGTTGCCGACCCAGCCCGGGAGACTGCCGGTGGATAGTTTTCCTCACCGAAGAGCCGAGGGGTCGGTGCCGTCGCTCCGGCGATGGCCTGATCTCGACTCTGGTTCCTCTGGTTCTGGGGAATCACCCGTTGGTGAACAGGGGGTTGTTCTGGAGCCGGAGGATTTGCGACGCAAACTTTTCGCGTCTGCTCGCTCGCGTCGCAAGATGGTGGCGTGCAGACGCGAACGGCCTGGGTTTGGGGAGCTGCTGGAGACCAGCGAAGATGCGTCCGGCTCGGGATTTCCGATGGAGACTGAGGACTTCATGGACGAGGCGGACGGATTTTTGTTTGATGGCCCCGTGGAGGAGAGTATCCCTCCTCAGGAGACCCCGGAGGGGGGGGAAATGGCTCCATGGGGCGCCCTGTTCGAGGATGTCGAGGAACCACCTTGGCCTCAGCGGCAGGATGCCCTATTGTCGGCCGCATCGGATTGTGGCTCCTTGACCAGTCGCAGCCTGCTGTATGTGAGGGATGCGGGGTCGGTGGAGGAAGGTTCGCAGGGGGAACTGCGGGCCTTGTTTCCCGAGCTCATGGCGGTAGCCGCTGCCGCAAACGGTGTGCCGCTGCCGCTGCCATTGCCTGCACCTGTCCCTGATGACCTCATAGGCCATCCCTGGCAGCGTCCCCCAGTGAGAGGGGTGGACGTTGTCTACCCATTTTTCCCATCGATGGGGGCCTATGTTCGTCGGGGTCAGGCGGTGGCCAACATCATGGGACTAACTCCTACCTACGTACCGGTTACGCGGGTAGCAGGGTTGGTCAAAGGTATGGGGGAGGGCGTGCCTCGGCTTGACAGTCCGATGGCCGCGCTCCTCTGTCCGGATATGGTGTGGGAGCCACTGTGCAAGCCGGTCCTCCAGGGGAAATCGGCTAGGCGATTGGCTTATTGGGGTGACCAGTCATTTATCGCTGGTACACGATCGCTGGCTGCGGCGTCTAACATCGCCCACCTGGCTAGATTTGTATCGGGGATAATGACGGGCGGCACGGATCTGACCGAGGTGAAATGCGATCAGATCACCCAGGCTGCGGGAGCTGTCCTGCATCTTTCCCAGGTGCTGGCCATAGCCATGGGGAAAGTGCGCGCCCTGGCCACCCTGGGCCAGCGTCACCTTTGGCTGGAGCAGGCCCGTGTGCCAGAGAAGAAGAGAGCTCCTCTTCTGACGGCCGCCCTCTCTGACGCTGGCCTGTTCGGGAAGGCCCTGCGGTTGATGACCTCAACGTGCAGAGAGATGGCAGAGGAGAGATCCATCCTCCAACCCCATTTTCCGCCTCCCGTCCTTGCCGGTGGAGGCAGAAGGCTTCCGCGACGTCGAGCTGTCTCCGTCGCCGCTACCACTGCCTCCGCCGCCGCTGCTGGCCCTGCCAAGAGGGCCAGGGGACGAAACGGCGCTTCTGCCACTGCCGGCCCATCCCAGACCGGAGGAGACGGTAGGGAACGTCGTGTCCAGCAGACTGTAACCTACCGTCCCTCCGGGGCTCCCCGGGGTGGCAAGACTCGAGCGGCGCGAGGTGGCAGACGCCGTTAGGAGTGACTTTTTCCCCTCTGTGTCCCCTCCCCTACACCCTCCCCGGCCCCTCTGTGATTTTGTGCCTTACACATTATTTAATTAGTAATAATAAAGAAAGTTCCCCGACGGAGGGGGACTGTGTTTTGGCCGAACAAACTGTGTGTTTCTTCAAACAAATCATATGGTGGGGCTGTGTATATATGAATCTGCCCTTTTTTACGTTGTGGGGTGAGTTGTGTTGTGATTACGAGGTTAAGCAAGGTCTGCAACGTACACTCGGTAATAGGTTCTATTTAGCTTGATGCTCCACATGCAGCTAGAACTGGTGTTATTCCATTGCTTTGACTAAGTATATGTGTTTTCATAATGCTGTGTTGTTTAGTTGCAGTAATACTCGTACGCACACATTTCACGGCCTAGCCGCTTACTCTCGTTCAGCGTGTTTTTCCTATGTATGACATAGGCAACGGGTATAGGATTCACGCACAGGCGACTTGTGTTTTGTTGTAAAACCTTTTACACTTTTTGTGGGTAGCGGGCATTGTATTAGCTTCGCTATGCTTTGTTTTCTACCGGAGGTTTTTCAAGATGGCTACGGTTGTTTTTCTGTGTGTAGGGATAAAGGGGGTGTTTCGGGAGGGGGTGTCGAATAAACCCCTCCTTCCCCACTTGATCGGTTTAGGGGATTTTTGATCTTTTCTGCTGAGCCAGTCAGGGCCAAGCCAGTGCTTGACAGGGGGGGGGGGGGGGGGGGGGGGGGGGGAAGGGGTATTCTACCGACTCCTGTTACATGACAGGATCCGGTAGGTTTTCCCCGCCCGTTGTAGCGTTGTTGCTATGGCGACGCCTTCCATGAGCTGGTGTCTTAAAGATGTCGAGGTTGGGCGCAGGGCTCACAGGCCTGCTGCGCCCGGTTTATGTGTCAAACTTGAGTCTTTTGGTCACGTGTCTCACAGTTTACATATCTTTTTTCTTGACCGTGGTCTCATGTGGGAAGGTGTTTCTGGGAGGGTCTGGTCTTACACTCTGATTAAAAGGAGTGACTGGATTGAAATCATGTGAAAAACAGGGTTTTTTACTCCCAGCTGTGCAGATTGGGTCATACGGGTGATGCCTTTTCTTTATTTGTATAAAGAGTTGAATGTGTTTTGATGGATTGGAAATGAGGGTCCCTGATGGTAACAAGACTAAACGTCTTTCTCAGGTCTGCCTCCCCTTAACCTGTTGTGTGTATTGCCGTACTGGGTTGTACCCTTTTCTGCAGTCTGTTGGGTACATTTTTTCATTCATTCATTCATTCATGGAGTTGATTGCATCTCGCCCCTCTTGTCGTTTCCCTGGGCGTCTTGGGGATTCAATATGGTGGTCTAAACGACCTGTTGTTGATGTGGGTATGTCCAAACGCACACATAGTGCTGGCTCAGGATGTGCTTTTGGGCCATTGGCTGACTAGCGCGCCTTGATTGCTTGGGTGAAACAGCGTTTTTATGGAGCAATTGGGATGGGGGTTTTTTCCTCTTCCGACACCCTGTGTGTTGTCGATGGGTTCCCGTTCATGTCAGGGGATGATGACGGAATGGGTCTGGACATATGGGGAAGGGTCTCACGCCCTAGGGGTGGGCCACCGGGCGCGGTTCATACCGACACGTCTGGGTGGCGCCTTCTTTTTTATGTTGGGATCAAACACGCATATCTGCCCCTTCTCCTGGGGTTGGCAGGTCGGCGTGATTAGGGCACGGGACTGGTTCTGGTCGCGCTGGTCCAGTCCAGTTGCACCCGTTGTCCGCTGGGGATGCAGATCTGCTGTTCTGGTACCCTGAGGGACTTGGGGGTTTTTCAGGGGGAAAAATGCTGGGTCGATCCGGGTGTCACAGGGTTGAGCGTTATGGGACCCTTGTTAGGTGCGTTGTATTCTGCACTGTCGTAATGGCTTACGGCCGTGCCGACCTGTACGCGTCCGATCTCGTCGGATCTCGGCCGCTGTGCGGGTTGGTCTTGGTTGGTACTTGGTTGGGTGACCTCCTGGGAATACCGAGTGCGGGGTACTGGGGCTGGTCTTCCATTTTTTACGCTCTTCTCTTGCGTTTGACGCTGAGGGGCCTGTTGGGGTGGTTTTAACCTCCTCGGGGGACCCTGTGCTCCCCGTATCACCGGGCCCGGTCCGGGGTGATGCTCGTTGACCCGTAGGCCCGGGATAGCCCTGTTGGAAACCAGAACGCGGGCTGCGGCGGTGCCGCAGATGTGTTTTGGGGTTTCTTTCCTGGGGGTTATGGGACCAACCATTGCATGGGGTGATGCCTGGGTGGTTGGTTCTCTGGTGTGTTGCTGCAGTGTCAACTCCCGGTTCTCCGGTTGAGGGTGCCCCTGCACGTTCATGACGTCTGCCGATCGTATGGGCTTTTTCTGTGAGCAGCTGTCAGGGGTCGAGTGGTCTAAGGATCCCGCTTCTGACATGCTGTTTAAAGGCTTGGTTATGCGACAACGCCAGTTTACGCCCCTTCCGCCGGGGCGGCTGTTTTCAGCTGTCCTTTCTGGCGCCTGCCTCGTCCGCAGTTTCCAGGCTTGGGTTGACAGCCTGTTGCCTGGTCTTTTTCCCCGGTGCGCTGCCTGCTTCCTTGGTTAACTTTTGTGTGTTATGACCATACTGTCTGCCTGTTGCAGGGCCTGTGTTCCAGGCGGTGTGCTGTTGGGGAGGACAGGGCCCGCTCGCCTGAGGGGCCTTTGTCCGAATGCGCTGGCGATGTGGGGGGCGGGGTCACTAGGTGCCCACCTGGTGGGGTCTTGATGCTGGCATCATGGACTTCTCCGGGCCCCCATTCCAGGGAGTCCAGTCCTTTTGGTGGGTCTGGGTCTTCCTTCGCGCTCCGCTGCTACGGCCTTGCCACGGGGTTGGGTTTGCCCTTGACCCCGTGATTCTGGGGGCAGTGACGAGGTTGTTTCCTACGTTCGTTCCCGGGTGGCATGCGGGTTGTGCGTGGGTGTAGTCGTGGGGTCAAGCCACGGTCTGCTCACCCTGTGCGTTGGGTTGCTTGAGTGCCTCTTCGCACGGTCGGGTCCGTCGCCCTCTCGTGAAGCCCCTAATAGGGGGGATGCCCTCCATTAGGGGGGGTCGGGGGGGCTCGGCCCTCCCTGTTCTGATGGTTGTGGGGGGCTGTCAGCGGGGTGTATTTGTCAGCCAGCGGCTCCGCTTGGCCTCCCTTTGTGCAGTAGTGATGCCAAGCAGAGCCCCTAACGGAACAGAACGTTAGGTTATGGCTATAACCAAGTTCTGTTAGTTAGGGGTGACGCTTGGCATCAGACGGCCGCTGCAGCCCTTGACCTCACCTTGTGGTGAAAGCTTGGGTAGGAGGAGAGCAGGTGACCACACACCTGCTTATGAAGGTAAGCTGATGAGGGGTGTGGTCAGACTAATACTGGTATTAAAGGTACATTTGTGGAATTTATTCAGTGCGCGTGCACGTACGCGAGGGAGTGCAGTAGTGATGCCAAGCGTCACCCCTAACTAACAGAACTTGGTTATAGCCATAACCTAACGTTAGTTAGTCTATTTCCCAGAAGAAGTTGCGCTAAGCAGATCTGGGTCACTCAGTGGTTTGGTTTTTCCACCAAAAATGTTCAATTAACTGAAAAAGTCTTAGCAGCATGACCTTTGCCCTCATTGAGAAGAATTCATGATCCATCAATGAAGCCCCACCCGGCCGTCCCCCCTCCCTCCCTCCCTCCCTCATGTCTTCCCCCAAGCTGGTAAGCTCTCTTTTTCCACTCAAAACACCACACTTCTTATCTTACACAATCTTGTTATAACCAAGAGATTCGCTGAAAAAATGTTTTAGATCACCAGATGTTTCAACATATAAAACGGGTTTCACGTTACCATTTCCTGGATGACAGTGTAGCCAGCTCGGTACAGTAGGTTCGCAGGATTAGTTGCATCACACAAGCGGCTCAGATATTGAGGAAGTACAGAAGACGACCCCCCCCCCCCCCCCCCCCACCCTCCTCCTCCAGTGGAAGAATAATGAAAAGGGGCGACCAGACAGGTTCTCCACAAATAACATTCTGTCTAGTCAAAGTCATGCCTCCGAGAGGAGTTAACTATATAAAAAAAAACATCTTTTTGAGTGTAGAGGGGGCCTTGATGTCATACCTGTGTTCTTGTACTTCAGGAGTGGCAGGCTGCGCGAGGGCGAAGGCAGCGGCTGCAGCGGTGGACTGTCTTCGTCTGAGAGACACTCTCACACAGAGGCTCACGCTGCGGCTGCTGCACCGGGCAACTACATCACAAACACAACCAACACACTGATCAGGGTCCCTGCAGGTTTCAACAGGTTTCAACAAGTTACATTTAAGACCTTTTAAGACCACTTTTAATACATTATTTCACGACCACCATACTGCCAAAAATGTCGCCCCGAAACTTAAGTTATTGCAACAAGAAGTAACTTCCTAATGCAACAATACATTTTTAAGACCTATCAAAATCATATTAATTTAAGGCCTAAAATTCAGATTCTTAAATGTACACATTTTTAAGACTTATCGCCTATAATTCTGGTTATTAAAACTTCATAAGAGACCCTTGTCAGCCGATCTGAGGGCCCTGACGCTGGTATAGGGGGTGAGGAGGTTTGCTAGGTAAGCAGGGGCCTTAACATTAAGGGCTTTGTAGGAGGACCTTGAAGTCTATTCTAAAGCGCACCGGGAGCCAGTGGAGGGAGGCAAGTACAGGGGTGATGAGAGTTCTCTTCCGGGTACCTGTGAGCAGGCTAGCGGCAGCGTTTTGGGGGAGTTGTAGACGGGCTATGGTGGATTTATTAAGCCCCAGGTACAGGGAGTTACAGTAGTCTAAGCGTGAGGATATGAAGGCGTTTTTCCAGGACATGAATTACTCTTTCCAGGTCTGAGGGGGAGAGAATGGCCTTGATCCTGGCTATGGACCGGCTATGGACCGGCTATGGACCGGAGCTGGAAAAAACACCCCTTCACCACCGAGTTTACCTGCCTATTGAAGGAAAACTCTGGGTCAAAGAGCACGCCCAGGTTTTTAACGATGGGGGGCCGAAAAGGAGGATTTCACACTTTGACTGATGATTGAGCTGTAGGAAATGGTGTGCCATCCAGCATTTGATGTCGTCTCTAGGCAGGATCGAAGACTGTCGAGATTGGTTATATTGTTGGGTTTCATGGTGAGATAGACCCGAGTGTCATCAGCATAAAGATGGAAAGAGATATTGTGCTTATTAATGATCAGACCAAGAATACTACCATAGTGTATTCAAATCATACTTGTACCACTGACATATAAGAATAATACTGTACATTCATTAGCTTAGCATATTAATATTAATACATATTAATATATGTATGTAATATATATATACATACATTATTACTGTGGCCCAGATTTCACAATTCTACAATAAATGTGAGGGATAAACAAGGTAAAGGCGCAGTTACACCACACTGCCACTGGGTGACCCAGCATTACGCAAGTTGACAAAATTGTAAAATGTCTGGATTTACATAATTTACTACCAACGTGTCTAACGACTTTCAATGCGTGCATATGACGGCGTTATGGTTACGCAAGCCCATATGAGCTACGTTATATCATATTTTGACAGTACTGTAGTACAGTAATGTTTTGATATCAATATCAGCGGCATGCGTTGTTATTGACAGATGATCACCGCCGTCCAGGATGATGGCATCATGTCAACTCGCCTTCCCCTCAGGCAGGTTACAGGTTAAGTAGGGCTACCATCTCAGTCCTAACTTCACAGAAGTGATCACAGAGGAAGTGAAGGTTAATCACACAGCAGCTAACAGGGCTACTACTAGCATAGTGACGACAGACAGACTCACATTGTATAAGCCGACTTGCGCCGCCGAGGACAGCCATCGTGATGATGTTTAATCGTCCACAAGCCCCTCTCTCTTCCGTCCGACTGAACACTAAAACGTCTGCTTTCAAACAAGTGTAGAATAAGTCCTTCTTTCCTTGACAAACGCAGCTGACAGCTCCGACGACGATAAGACAAGCCGGTGAATTCCTTCAAGCAGAGGCAGCGACTCGACTGATAACAATAATGAATGTTGTGTGACGTCGCTGCTACGCTAAACGGCGTTCGAGGTCAGCCACGCCCCCAGCCACGCCCCCTTGGTACCGTTATCAGACTGGGCGCATTCCTCATTCATAATCTTTAGGATGCATTATTGCACGGCGATCTTCCCAGAAACGCTGTCGTACTTTCTTTATTTCGGTCATTTCACAGAAAGTGGATTTTCTCTCACAATTCATTCATACAAGTGTGAGATGGCCATGGGGGACCCTGATGTAAACAAGACGAAAGTCTTTCTCTGGTCTGCATCAATTGTGTGTATTAATTTGAGCTGTACTGTATTGTACCCATTCTGTAATCTGTTAATACAATTTTCAATCAATCAATCAATCAATCAATCAAAGTGTATTTAGTAGTCACATTCCTATCCTGCATCACAGGCAGGTTGTAACTGAGAATGAAATTAATGAATGCACTAAATACCAACAATCTTGTTCGTTGGTTGACTTTTTTTTTTTTTATTACATTTGTTGCCATTTTGTCACAGGAAAGATTTGCCTCTAGGATGGAACCCAGGTAGGTAATTTCATCTTTCCTTGTGACAGACAATATTGTCACCCACTGTAGAGAAGCTGTTGGCCTTGCTGGTTTCCGAAGCTATACCTTCACTACCCTTTTAACCCCCTTCCTGTCGTCATAGAGCAGCTACCATACCACACTGACAGAGAATGTGAGAACACTATAAAAGATATATAATATATCACAGCTCTATAAAAGTCACACATCCCTGGTTTAAAAACCCCAAACTTCCTGAGCTGGCGCAGAAAAAACTTGTTGGTGAACTTTCTTCACTATGTGCATGGCTGACATTGATGTTCATCATTGATAAAGGAACATCTCATCTCATCACAAGGGGATTAATAAAGGAACATCTCATCACAAGGGGATTAATAAAGGAACATCTCATCACAAGGGGATTAATAAAGGAACATCTCATCACAAGGGGATTAATAAAGGAACATCTCATCTCATCACACATAATTATAACCAATCAATTCAGAGTGAGGATAGACTATTATGTTCTTACTCTCAGGGTATTTTCTGGTTTAATGATCCCAAATTATGTGGTTAAATTAGTTTTAAGATAATTATAAAAACAATATTACAAACTGAGACAGAGGGCTCATAAACGTCTCAACATTTTTAATAATACGGCATTAATTGCACATGTCTTGAAGCTATCGTTCAACGGTAAACAATTCATCTGACGAAGCTATAAGTAAAAGGCAGTTTGGGGGGCGGAGCTGAGCGATCATGGAGTAGACGTGTTTCACATGAGCTCCCTTCTACCGTGCTGAATATACGTTTCTCCCCATTAGTCTTTATTTTATTTTTATTTTGTTTTTTATCTGTTTGCTAGGTCGTCGTGTTTAGTATACTGTCGTCGACTTTTTTCGATTTTCTGCGATGACTGGGGTGGAAACCAGAGCCATGAGCGCCCCATCCAGCAAACCACCACCACCCGGCCTAGCCGCATCGTCGTCCGGTGTCGGGGAAATAAGCGAAGCTGTGCTCTTGGTCATGACCAAGCTACACGCAGACTCTGAGGCACGCGTCGCTGAAGCACTGAAGAAAGTGTTGGCGGATTTTTGTGTCAACCTCCGTCGTGAGATATCGGAGGAAATACGGCTGGCGGTGGTCCCGCTGACAGACAAGATGGAGTCGATTCACGCTGCCTCATCGGCTAATGCTAACGAACTAGCCATGCTAACGACGGAGGTATCATTACAGTGCGAGAAGATGGCGGGTCTCGAATCCGCCCTGCTGGCTAGGCAGGCTGAAGTCAACAAACTACAGTCGGCAATGGAGGAGATGCAGTCCCGGGATAGACGCCACAACGTCAGGATTGTTGGAGTACCGGAGACCAGCGGTGAAGGCCGTCTCTCTGAGACCATGCCCGAACTGCTGCAGAAAATACTAGGGACGGACGTCCTCCCTTCGCCTCCTGTCTGTGAGTCGGCCTACAGAGCGGGCAGGTTTTCTCCCGGTGTGAACAAAGAGCCGAGGCCCATCATAGTCAAGCTGAACAGGCTTCAGCAGAGAGAACTCATCATGCGGTCGGCTCGTACCAGAAGGGGTAATCTGAGGCTTGGCGATCACAAAGTGGCCATTTTCGAGGACTTTACGCCGGAGGTTCAAGCACAGAGAGGCGAATACAAGGTGGTCCTGACTAAGCTATGGAAACTAGGCCTGAGGCCCACGTTATTCGCTCCCGCGAAATTATCTGTATTGGAAAAGGCCGATGGTCAGCGTTCATTTTGGTCGTTGGCTAAAGCGAAGGAATATCTCGCGGCGATACCCGAGACTGTTGCTTGATGATATCTATGTCGGGTGAGTGACTTGGCGGTGTGTGCCTATATACGTTGATTAGGCCGACTATTCACAAATACTTGCTGTCATGCCCAGACATGCTAACTGCCCACTGCCCATCCAACTAGTGGGGCTTCCCAATGACTTCTGTTACTTGCTAAAGCTGACCTCATGGTCGTACTTGTGTATCGCCTCGTTGGAAGCTAACGAGCTAGCTGAACAATGTACATAATAGGCTAACGTGCTATCCGGATTCATCACTAGCTTACGCGCTAGCCTCGGGCTAGCTAAGCGGGCTTCGTCTATCGTCTGCGCTGAGACATTCGAGACCCGTTAATGGTTACGTATTTTGGTTGCTGTTGCTGTTCAAAGTGACATTGGTTTGCACAATTCAAGAGTGATCGGGTCCTTAACTAACTTCTGGTATGCTTTTATTTTTATATCCAGGTTGTTTTGAGCGTTGGGATCCAATAGTAGAAGCCAAGGTCGGTTGAATATGCATATACAATATATGATAACAGGTTGGGTCGGGTATGGCTTGCACCTTATGGCTATATGGTTATATGGCTTGCACTTTAGCCATAACCCTCTTTTCCTTTTTTTTTTTTCTTATTGTCGCTGTTTTTATGTCATCTGTATGCGCGATTTAAATGTGATCCGATTCTACCTTGGACTAACTGCTGATATGCCTTAATTTTGTTTTGAATTTTCCGTGATCCATTTGTGCTATAACGTTGCGACATTAATATGCAGACTCCAAGGTAGATGGTTACAGGGTTGATGTTGAGTGATTATATAATAATGGCTAATTTTTCCATTATAGCTGTCATGTTAGGGCCAAGGCTCACGTTGGCTCTCGACCGAATATACATAAAATATGTGATAACAGGCTGGCTTAGGTTTAGCTTTGCTTGCACTTTAGCCATAACCCTCTTTTTCCTTTCCTATTATTGTCGCTGTTTTAATGGCATTTGAATGAGCAATTTAACTGTGATTCGATCCTACCTTAGACTAACTGCTGATATGCTTTGATTTTGTTTTGAATTTTCCCTTATCCATTTATACTATAACGTTGCAACATTAATATGCAGACTACGAGGTAGATGGTCACAGGGTTGATGTTGAGTAATTATATAATAATGGCTAATTTTTCCATTATAGCTGTCATGTTAGGGCCAAGGTTCACGTTGGCTCTCGAACGAATATACATAAATATGTGATAACAGGCTGGGTCAGGTTTAACTTTGCTTGCACTTTAGCCATAACCCTCTTTTTCCTTTTCCTATTATTGTCGATTCTTACATAGGTTATGTCATTTCAGCCGTTGTGCCTGATCAGAGGGACTGCTTCAGGGGTGCACTTTAACCATAACCCCTTTTTTCCCTTTCTTATTATTGTCATTGTTAATTGACATTGTTCACACAATTTTGCACAATTAACCTGTGACCCGATCCTGCCTTAGACTATCGGCTGGGATGCTTTAATTTAATTTTGTTTTGAATTTTCCTGTACCCAATTGGGCTATAAAATTGCGACGTTGAAGCGCAGATTCGGAAATAGATGGTTGCAGGTTGATGTGGAGTTATTATTTAATAATGGCTATTTTTACCATTATGGTTGTCTTATGTTGGGGCCGGGGCTCAGGTGGTTTTCGACCGATATCTTTATTGAATTTTATTTTTATTATTATTTGTGTTTATTGGACTAGTGGGGGTTTACTCAGGGGTTTATCTAGAGGGGGGTTAGAGTGGGGAGCGTCTTTTTGGATCCATGTCTCTAGTGGGAAGTGATAGGAAGATGACCATCCTCAGTGGATGGGGCATAGGGTGGGGATTGGAGAGTGGGTATAGGGGGGCTTATAATAGGACGGGTGGGTTAGGGTTTAGAGTAGAAGGAGGGGGGGTTGTAGCTGGGGTGGTATTTTTATGTGTTTTATGTACTGTTGTCTTATATGTGTGTAATTGTTCCTCCTCTGAACTCCTGGGATTGACCGTCTGGGCCCACCTGGATCAGCGCCTCTGTACTCAGCCTGGCTGCACTGGTATGTTCTCTACGCATTTAGACAAGCTCGACCATGGCTAAATTGAATATTTTAATTTGGAACGCAGGAGGGCTTAACGCCCCACACAAGCGTGCCAGTGTCCTTTGGCTATTGAAGAGGAGAAATATTGACCTTGCTCTCCTTAGTGAGACGCATTTATTGGTAGGTGACGTGTCAAGACTGGCAAATCGGCAATATCACGTTATCTCCTCATCCTCAGCCGATGATAAGACGAAAGGAGTAGTCATAGTTACAAGACGTAACCTTGATATCAAAGTCTTGGATGTATGGTCGGACACGGAGGGAAGGATTACTATAGCAAAAGTTGAATTCTTGCATAGGAAGATGGCTATAATAGCATTGTATGCTCCTAACACATTTGATTCAGCGTTCTATAATACAATCACGAAGAATATGTTGGAACTTAATGGATACGCTCTCATTGTGGGTGGCGATTTTAATGCGTGCTGGGATGCGGAGATGGATAGGTCCGGGCCCTCTGAAACGAGCGACCAAAAACGGGCCTCTAAGGCCCTTAGGATGTGGGCCAAGGACACGGGGCTCTCAGACCTTTGGCGCTTATCCAATCCCACCCTCAAAGATTACTCTCACCTGTCAGCCAGACACAAAAGCTTCTCTCGAATTGACTATGCATTCGCGTCCCCTAATATGTTTGATAGTTTCGATGTCTCATTGGTTCCCTTGGCTCTCTCAGACCACAAGGGGATTTTCCTTACGGCAACCTTTGGCAGGCTCTCCGCAAGAGCTCCCAGATGGCGTTTTAATTCGACCTTGCTAAAGAACGATGACTTCTGTTCTGAGTTCAGGAGTAAACTAGCTGAATTTTTGCAGATCAACGTTGGCACAGTAGAAGACCCTAGGGTCCTGTGGAACGCATTGAAAGGATTTGTCAGGGGTCATGTCACACTATTTGCCTCCAATTTGCGAAAATCCCGGTCAAAAAAGCTAGAAGGACTGGAATCATTATATGCGGACCTATACGCATCCTTGCAAACTAACTATAATGAACGACTAAACACACAACGTAAGATAGTCAAAAAAGAAATAAACTCCATACTTAAACAAAAGTCTGAGTTCTTGATACATAGGACAAGACAAAATTACTATTTTCACGGCTCCAGACCTAGCCATCTATTGGCAATGAAAATACGCTCAAATTATCATTTCTCGGATATCCCCTCGATTAGGACGAGCCAGGGTGCAGTCACTACTGATTCGAAAAAGATCAATGACACTTTTAAAGAGTTTTACTCACAGTTATATAGCTCAGAGGGTAATCTTGATGACTCTAAATTTGAATCATTCATTGGCGGGCTTGAGATACCCCACATTTCTGAGGAAGAGGCCAAGGAACTGGGGAGACCGATTACTCTCGTGGAATTGAGGGAGACGATTGTTGAAATGCAGAGGGGTAAGGCACCAGGCTGGGATGGTATTCCACCCGAAGTGTATTTAGCTTTCTGGGACCAACTGGGTCCATTGATGCTCGATATGATCAATTACGCTATCGAACAAGGGGAGTTCTCAAGAGATGTCAATATGGCGTTGATTTCTTTACTTCTCAAGAAGGACAAAGATCCCAATGATTGTGGTAGCTATAGACCCTTGAGTCTTCTCGGGGCCGATTTAAAAGTGTTTGCCAAGGTGCTGGCCCGTCGCCTGCAGAGATTTATGTCTGTATTGGTACACTGCGATCAAACTGGTTTTATCCCGGGGCGTCTGGCTGCAGATAATCTTAGGAGGCTGTTGCATGTAATCGATAACAGTAAAGACAATACAACTCCATCCACAGTTCTGTCTTTGGATGCCATGAAGGCGTTTGACAGACTTGAATGGTCATACCTGTGGAAGGTACTTGAGGTCATGGGTCTTGGGAAGAGTTTTATTCATATGAGTAAAGTCCTGTATGCCTCGCCGTCTGCGATGATACTGACAGGCAAAAACTGTTCCACACTCTTTCCAGTCTCCAGATCTTCTAGACAGGGTTGCCCTCTGAGCCCAGGACTGTTCGCGCTTTCCCTCGAACCTTTGGCCCAATTTATTAGGCAATCGGAGGACATCGTCCCCATAATGGTCAATAATACTCCACACAAAATTGCTCTCTATGCGGATGACCTGCTGATTTTCATGGACGACCCATCCCGGTCGGCCACAAAATTATTGAGGATAATCGACGACTTTGGTAAATTGTCAGGCTTTAAGATTAACTGGAACAAATCAGCCTGCCTACCTCTTAATGAGCTGGCCAAGGCGGTACGACTACCAGCTGATATCCCCATAGTAGAACATTTTAAATACTTGGGCATAGAGATATTCCCCACGCTGAACCAAATTACTAAGTACAACTTCACGGGTACTTATGATAAAATACGCCAGGATCTAGACAGGTGGTCGTCCCTTCCTAACTCCTTACAAGCCCGGGCTTCCATAATCAAAATGAACATCCTGCCTAGGATAAATTTTATTAGCTCAATGCTCCCCCTGCCCCCTCCAATAGACCACTGGCGCAAGGTACAATCGATGGTATCTAAGTTTATCTGGAATAACAAACGCCCGAGAATCAAAAGGGCTACTACTCAACGTAGAAAACAAGATGGGGGCCTCGCAATCCCTGATTTTAAACTTTATTTCTGGTCCTTTTCACTGAGACCTCTGATGTGCTGGCTAGACCCTGTAGAGGCTGTATCGTGGCGCTCCTTAGAAGCGGCGGCGGTATCTCCGCTAAGATTGCAGGATGTAGTGTACTCCACTGTCTCTATTTCGAAATGCCGGCTGAGGTATGGACCGATCATAACTCACGTGATCCAAACGTGGCGTAATGTACAGAGGTCGTGTGGGGTTAAATGCCCATGGCACCTGGACTCTCCAATTTTTAATAACCAGCAATTACTTGTTGGGCACAAGCCGGTTAATATTCCTCAATGGCAAAGGAGGGGAGTGCATACTCTGGAGGATATTTATGATAAGAACGGCCTCCGTGCGTTTCAGGACTTAAGAGAATTTTATGATCTACCCGGCGAGTCCTTCTTTCTTTACCTTCAACTAAGGTCAGCACTGAGGGCGCATGGCGTACCGTGGGCTCAAGCTTTGCACCCACACCCCTTCCTCAGGCTCATAGTGGACAGGACGACATCCAGAGGGTTTGTCTCAGACTTTTATACGCTCTTAATTCAATCCACGTATAAAAATGTATCATTGGATACAATCTGGCGTGTGGATATCCCGGAGTTGGACCCCGAGTTTGACTGGGATGATGTTTGGGCAAATGTGGCATTATCTTCCCGCAACCCCAATCACCAGCAAATTAATTTTAATTATATTCATAGGACCTATCTTACACCTAGGAAGCTATTTGCTATGGGACTGATAACCGACTCTCGGTGCACTTTGTGCTCTCAAAAGGCCACTGGCACTTATATGCATATGTATTGGGATTGCCCACCAGTGGCCCGCTTCTGGAGGTCAATAACGGACAAACTTTCAGATCTGTGTGGCTTAACTATCCCATTCACAGCTGTTACGCTACTCCTGAACGATATAACGACACTACCCGCGTCCGTACAACTGAAAAGGGTTGTCCTAGCGGGCGTCACAGCAGCGAAGAAGCTAATAGCAATGAGATGGAAGGAGCCTGAGAAGCTTACAATGATTAACTGGTCCCTTACTCTATTGGATGTGATTTATCTTGAGATATCCACGGCCCGGGTGATCGGGGTGGGGCAGGCTGGAATTGACCTGTGGTTCGCAGCAGCTGAGAAGGTAAAGACCGCCGTGTGCGGCTGAGCGGGGTTGGGGCGCTTGATCGGGGGGGTCCGGCGGTCTCTGGGGAGGGGGAGGAGGAAATGTCTTGTCTGTCTTGGTTTCTGTCTTGTCCTTCTTAACTTTGACTGGGGGGATTTTAGGGGGGGTAGGTATAGCTATTCTGCGCTATATGTCAATTCACATGCCATCTCCCCAAGGGACTAATATTGGCAGACTGATTGACCTGTTAACCAACTTGGAGGAAGAATTTCTTTCTTCTTACACTTTACCTTCTGCGAGTTTGGCAGTCTTGAACATGTGTAAGGGACCTAGGCTATCTACAATAAATCTGCGGCAACACTCTCATAAACAATCTTTTAAGTCACTCCACTTGTAAAGGTGGGGAAAGGTTGGCATGTTTGAAGACATTTTTGTTATTGAAATTGCCATCTGTATTTGATAGGTTGGACGCTGTTCTTGTTCTTTTGTCTTTATAATTTATTATTCTGTATTATTATTGTTTGTTATTCTCCTGTGAAGTTATGTTTTTTGTTACTGTGGTTATTGTGTTGTCCTGTTTCGTGTAATTAATAATAAAAAATGTGATCCAAAAAAAAAGTAAAAGGCAGTTTAAGATTTTCGCGACCAGGCTAAAAGAAGCAAAGTAAACTAGCCGTTATTTGAGTGGGTTTTAAAATGTAAAAAACACTTGAAGAACTGCTTGTTGAGTAACAGCTGTCGGGCAGGTGGCCGGGTGAACAGCCCTGTACCCAGTGGCGGACTGGGACACAAATTCAGCCCGGGACATTCAGACGCACCAGCCCACACACCGGCCCACGCACCGGCCCCGAAACCGGCCCACACAACGGCCGTTATGAAACACTTGTCCAGTATTAAACAAGCCAAGGCTGTGGCTAAGGAGTCAACATCAGGGAGACCAAATCTACACACCGCCCCTAGATGTGCACTCATGCACAGTGCACACACACACACACACACACACACACAGAGACACACACATACATATACCGTTACTTCCTGTCATTGGCATATGTTTTTTTTTTTTACTAACATCTTAGTGCCTCATTAGCCTAGGGATTAAGGATACATGAAGTATTAACTACACCATAATAATATTGAGGTTTTGATCCATAGAAAAGGTCTGTGCTACACAATTTCAGTTAGATTGGATTTATTGTCCTTTAATTTGGCACTCATGACATTAGTTGCTTGCCGTTTAATCAACATCGAAAGACCCCCCACTTCCTCCCAGACACCCATTCCAAGAGCTTGTTTTCTCTCTCTCTCTCTCTCTCTCTCTCTCTCTCTCTCTCTCTCTCTCTCTCTCTCTCTCTCTCTCTCTCTCTCTCTCTCTCTCTCTCTCTCTCTCTCTCTGTATGTGTCTCTCTCTGTGTGTGTGTGTGTGTGTGTGTGTCTCTCTCTCTCTGTGTCTCTCCCTCTCTCTGTGTCTCTCTCTCTCTCTCTCTCTCTCTCTCTCTCTCTCTCTCTCTCTCTCTCTCTCTCTCTCTCTCTCTCTCTCTCTCTGTATGTGTCTCTCTCTGTGTGTGTGTGTGTGTGTGTGTGTGTGTGTCTCTCTCTCTCTGTGTCTCTCCCTCTCTCTGTGTGTCTCTCTCTGTGTCTCTCTCTCTGTGTCTCTCTCTCTCTTTCTCTCTCTGTGTGTCTGTCTGTCTGTCTGGACTGGGCTCTCTCTCTCCCCTCAGGGTCAGCTGTGCTGGACTGGGCACTCTCTCTCCCCTCAGGGTCAGCTGTGCTGGACTGGGCGCTCTCTCTTTCCTCAGAGTCAACTGCATAAGAAGAACATCAGCAATCAATAATAATGGCTTGAATTCATACAGCGTTTTTCAGCCTTTTGAAAACACCCAAAGTAGTAGTAGTAGTAGTAGTAGTAGTAGTAGTAGTAGTAGTAGTAGTAGTAGTAGTAGTAGTAGTAGTAGTAGTAGTAGTAGTAGTAGTAGTAGTAGTAGTAGTAGTTTATTCAGTCATCATCTCACACAATACAATATACACCATCATTTAACAATATTTGATTTTACAGTGACTGAGAAGGTACAGACTGAAGCAATGCTTATATAGCCTATGCCTGTCCTATATTCTTAACAAAAATTTAAAAAATTAAGACTCCAAAACAGTATTCTAAAAGAAAATAGCAAAAAAAAACAGTATTATTCACCCTTGTAGTTTTCAAAAATAGCTTTACAAACCATTTTCTTAAAAACCAAAAGCGAATTACTCATTCTTAACTGTATATCAGCATTGTTCCACAAAGCGCTTCACAGAAACCATCAAGCATTAACACTCACACAGTCATACGCTACTGGTGGTCGTGAGCAGCATCAGCAAACACAGCTTCCCTGTGGCAGACTGACGGAATAATGTCTGCTATTCAGCGCCAACCACCATCAACAACCTTCATAAATACATTCAACATTAATGGAATAGGCTAACTACCAACTTAGCTGTAGCAGTTAGCTGTTATATGCAATCACATTTGTTTAACTACGGGGTAGTAGTTGACCTAGTTGTTAGCTTAAGCTAGTTAGCTGTGGTTATCTACAAACATGTAGATGAGACTAATCGAGAACATGGCTAACTGTTGGGAATTCTAAGGTACATCTTATTTAAGCATGTAAAATGGCAACTAATCAATTCAATCAATTAGATTACCAATATTATATCAACATGAAAATTTGAAAGGGAACATAATAGTATTTTATTTGAGTATTTACTATTATAATATTAGTAGCCAATTAATTTGCAGCCCGTCCTAGGTTCTGATTGGCTCTCTAGGTTAGCACTTTAGCTTCTGATGCTGTGGTGGGCACTAGTCCTAACATTGCTAACTAAACTTTTAGTCAGAGAAAAAACGTCACGAGTCACGACTATTTACGTCCACGTGCTGTAAGGAATCAGGAATACGGAAAGCACATTGTCTTGTAATAGAATGACTGAAATCACTGCAAGAGCTAGTATAGGCTAGCTAGCCCTCATGAACCGGCACACACCAACAGTAGAATATGCACTAGGCTACTGCACGCACCTGTCCTTCCACTTGAACTTCATCATCATTAGCAGCAGCAGCTACTCTAACGCCAGCCCTTCCTCTACTAAACATGTCTGTAATTTTAGAACATTGTTCTGCGTCTTTTACTAGCAATTCTAGCTTTTTCAGCTCCACCCTTTCTTTTTTTGCATTCTCCATTTCTGCGCTTCTAGGCCTACTCGCGGTTGGGAGGAAACGTGAATCTCATTCACTGATGTCTCATGTCTCATTCAAGACTGGCTAACAAAAGCATGTCTTTCACTTAACACCAAGAAAACAGTGTGTATGATGTTCACAAAGTCACCAGTAGAGGTCACTCACTCTAATGTGTTTTTGGGAGAGGCGGAGCTGGACATTGTACATTAATTCAAGTATCTTGGGGTCACATTGGACTCTACATTGACCTTCAAAAAGTAATGTGAAGAAAGTGACAAACACAGTCAAGTTTAACATCGAAAACTTCAGGCAGATCAGGCCCTGCCTGCCAGTTAATGCTGCAAGGATGTTTCTGCATTCAATGATTTTATCACACATCGAGTACTGTTTTATCAACTGGTCTCTTTCATATGTCACTACTCTTACACCAATAGAATTACTCTACAAAAAAGCCATAAAAGTATTTGATAGGAAACCAATTTAATTTCATCACTGTAATGTTTTAGAAAAACATAACATGCTAAGTTTCGAGAATTTCCAAGTTTTCAAATATACTTGCTTCATGTACAAGGTTCTGCATGGACTTGCCCCTCCCCCATTGAATGAGTTCATCCAACAGAAAGCAGACACTGGCATTACCACCAGGGCCATCAGTAGAGGGGACTGTAAGGTGCCTTTTCGGTATACTACCATTGCAAAAACTGTGTTCTCTGTTAAAAGTGGTAACTACTGGAATAGCCTACCAGTTGTGATTAGAGAGTGCCCTACATACTCCATGTTCAAGACCCATCTTAAACTGCATCTTAAGGCAAACCAGAACTGTGATCATTTTGAATCTGATTTAGTTTATGCAACTTGTTTATTGTTTTATTGCCGGCCCACACACTGGCCCACACACCGGCCCACATAATGGCCCACACACCGGCCCACATACGGCCCACACACTGGCCCACACACTACACCGGCCCACACACTACACCGGCCCACACACTGGCCCACACACTGGCCCACACACCGGCCCACACACTGGCCCACACACCGGCCCACACACCGGCCCACATACTGGCCCACACACCGGCCCACACACTGGCCCACATTAGTGGCCCACACACCGACTCACACACCGGCCCACACACCGGCCCACAGACTGGCCCACATACTGGCCCACACACCGGCCCACACACCGGCCCACATACTGGCCCACACACCGGCACACACACCGGCCCACACACCGGCCCACAGACTGGCCCACATACTGGCCCACACACCGGCCCACACACCGGCCCACATACTGGCCCACACACCGGCCCACATACTGGCCCACACACCGGCCCACACACCGTCCCACATACTGGCCCACACACCGGCCCACACACTGGCCCACACACCGGCCCACATACTGGCCCACACACCGGCCCACATACTGGCCCACACACCGGCCCACACACCGACTCACACACTGGCCCACACACCGGCCCACACACTGGCCCACATTAGTGGCCCACACACCGACTCACACACTGGCCCACACACTGGCCCACACACTGGCCCACACACCGGCCCACATTAGTGGCCCACACACTGGCCCAAAAAAAAAGTTATAGAAAAAAAAAGTAAAAAAAAAAAGTATTAAAAAAAAGATTTTTTTTTTTTTTTTTTTTTTTTTTTTTGGACCAGCCCACTTTGGTTCCGGCCCATCGGAATTCGTCCCGAACGTCCCGATGGCCAGTCCGCCACTGCCTGTACCCTTCTCTGAATTCAATGGGCAGGTTCTCTTCTACAGTAACTAAAAGGACAATTTGAAGGGGAATTATTTGAAGGGGGCACATCCGCTTTGTTGGCACAAAATGATTAAATGCATCTCTGTTGTTAAATATAAATGTAAGGAAATGTGAGCAGTTTCACAAAATGTTTGCAGTAGCCTGTGAGTACGGCATTTGGCATGACTATAGTAGTTAATTACTTATTTGACATTTTGAGGTGCAACTAGAACTACAGTTTTGACTGTACTAGAAATGGCCAGAATTTAAGAAAAAAAGAGAAAATGTACGTCTGCCTATTGAGCGGCCCCACCCCTCTCCGTGCAGTGTTGTAGTACTTGAGTCCGAGTCCTGGACTGATTTTCAGGACTTGTGACTCGACTTGAGCACTGATTACTTGGACTTGGACAAGCATTGACTGCATTCAGACTCGGAAGGTGCAGTCGACTCAATGCTCAATGACAATTATATGGGGGTAGATTTTCTATCAAAAATAAACAAACGCAAAAGTAGAATTTTGCGTTTGTTTATTTTTGATAGAAATCTACCCCCATACAATTAACACTATGTAACAAACCATCAAAAACACTCACAGCACACACACTCACACGTACACACCCACTTTAAATAAACAACTCACTGTAGCACCCACTTTACACACTTTAGACACTAACACACTTTATATGTATTGGCAACCCATACCTTATTGCACATAGCCAAGCCTTGCACCTTACCTTACCACCACAAGGTGGCACCACAAGCTACCTCATCCCATTTATATTGTATTGTAACTACTCTGCATTGTATATTGTACATGTATATTGAACATTTTTGTCTTGTTTACACTTGTTTAAGTACATGACTTTCTATTTTATACTTATTATACTTATTCTATAATTATCTATTTTTACCTAGCACACTCTCAGGAGCAAAACAGAAAGAAGCATTTCATACAAAAACTGTATTTCTGTATGACAACTAATAAAGAAACTTGAACTTGAAACTTGAGGACAGACTTGTTAATTGATAGTTATTTTATAAATAAAAAGAAAATTGCAATATGCCCTACATTTACATTTACATTTAGTCATTTAGCTGACGCTTTTATCCAAAGCGACTTACAAGTTCTGTACGACAAGCCATCAGGAAGGGCACAACTCTATCAGCTGAGTAACAATGTTCATCAAAGTGTTGAGTGCTACAGTGTAGGTTAGTTTATTAGGACAAGTGCATGACAGTATGGTTAGTTAGGGTTAGATAATTTTTTTTTTTTTTTTTTTTTTTTCAGATAATGGTTGAAGAAGTGCGTCTTTAGTCGACGGCGAAAGATTGGACGTGTTTCGGCTGTCCTAACTGGGGTGGGTAGTTCATTCCACCATTGTGGGGCAAGGCTTGAGAATAGGCGACTTCTCTTTGATGACCCTCCCGGAGCTTGGATAGGAGTAGGTCTGAGGCGGCCAGAAGATGCAGAGCGTAGGGGTCTTGAGGGTGTGTAGTTAGAGACCATTGACCGGAGGTAGGCGGGAGCAGTTCCCTTTGCCGCACGGTATGCTAGGTCGAGGGCCTTGAAGCGGATTCGTGCAGCAATGGGGAGCCAGTGCAGGTCCCTAAGAAGTGGGGTGACATGGGCCGACTTCGGTAGGTTTGAGATCAGGCGGGCCGCTGCGTTCTGAATGAGTTGAAGAGGCTTAGTGGCAGTGGCCGGGAGGCCAGCGAGCAGTGCGTTGCAGTAGTCGAGGCGGGAGATGACTGTTGATTGGACGAGGAGTCATTTGGCATAAGATATTGATGGCTAGTGCATTTGTTTGGCTATTGTGTCACAAAGTAAATAAACTCCCATTGAAATGGTGACTGAATGAACATAAATGGTCATTTAAAGGACTATGTCGGGCACTGCTGAAGGCGAGGATATTTATGAAAGGCGAGAATACTTCATAAAGACCCCGGCTGAAAGAAAACAAGACCCACCATCACCAGCTAAGTACCTAGCTTAGCTTCAGTTTAGCCTAACCTGAAAAGACAATAAATAAGGGAAGATGCCGGGACTCGGCTCTCCCACAGAATGTACTAGCTGCCTGAGGATGAGTACGAGGATTGTAGAGCTGGAGGCTCGAGTTTCTATCCTGCACCAAATCCAACAGGATGAGCGACTCATTGACTCTATTTTTGAAGCTACTACAAATATAGCCAACGATACCATGATTGAGACCTGGCCTAGGCTAGCTACAGAACAGCACCACCCAAAAGACGGTCCCTGGCACAAGCAAGGAGCTAGACCAAAGCAGTGGACTACCGTCAAGGATAAAAGGAGAAATAAACTAACCAGGAACACGACTATTACCTCACCCCCGGTACCGCCAGGAAATAGTTTCAACCTACTCTCGGAAACACACATATCAACACCCAAAGCAAAGAGACTTAGAAGCGTGGCTAACGACGCTAGCGAAGCAAACAGCGAGCGGAACGGAGCTCACGCTAACGACGCTAATAGCAGGAATACTGGAACTCACGCTAACACTAGCGAAGCACACGCTAACGACAAGACGACGAGGAAAACAGAGCCACGAGCAACGCGGCTAGCAAACACGACCCAGACTGAGCTAACGGCTAACAGCGAAGAGACTACCATGCGCCGAGGAGAACGTCGCTGTAGCTGACGCCAAAAGGTACGAGACCAGCGTTAACATGCCAGCTATTGAGAAGGCTAGTGGTACAGCTAGCGAGGCTTCACCAAGGCCACAGGACTGTGGTAAGAACCGGCAGACTAGGCCTAATCCAAAAACAAACGTCCCCAAAACTGTTGGAAAGAAAAATGCCAACCTCACACAGAAAACAGACTGCATAATGATTGGAGATTCCACAACAAGGTATGTGGAGATGGCAAACACAAAAAATATATGTCTAGACAACACATCTGTGAAAGAGCTGGCCGAAATACTTCCAACACTCATCAGATCGGACATAACAAAAATTGTCATTCACTCTGGATCGTTTGACATCATGCGAAGGAAAACGGGCACAGAGACATTGAAAGAGGATTTCACTTTTTAATGAACACACTAGACAAATATCAGGATGTATCCATCAGTGGACCAATTGCATGCTATCGCAGAGGACAAGAAGCCTTTAGTCGACTCCTAAATTTTAATTCATGGTTAGAATCTGCCTGTCTTACACATGGACTGAATTTCATTGACAATTTTAATGTGTTCTGGAATAATCCTGAACGCTTTCAGAGGAATGGATTATTCCCAAACCACCTTGGTTCGAGGCTTCTAGCAGCAAACCTACGTCATGCCTTAGTGACTTCCAAGGGCATCAAACTCATGATACAAGCACAAGGCATCCTGTCCCCAGACAAGGCCATCATGGCCACCAGCAACCCGCTTGATCAAATGTCCCCGAGAGAGCTAATCAAATCAGCTCATCATGCACTAGAGGAGATGGACAGTCTGCTAGCACCAAAAAGGGTATTAAATGAATAGTACAAACACCATGCCATCTTTCAAAACATACCGGTAATCTTAACCAGCCAATGGCATGGTAAAAGCTATAAAATATATACACCATCAATGCGTTCACCTGCTATTAACCTCAAAGCCATCAAGGTCAAGCCAAAGCAGACCTCCTCTAAAGAAGTCCAACAAATAAAATTAGCCCTCATAAATGTCAGATCACTGAATAATAAAAAAAAAAGAATTAGTAAATGATCTGATTAAAGAAAATAACTTAGATTGCATCTGCCTAGTAGAGACATGGCTAAATAATGACACAGCTACATCAATAATGATAGAAGCTTGTCCACCAGACTATAATTTTCTTCAAATACCCAGAAAAAATAGAAGGGGGGGAGGAGTTGCAGCAATTTTCTCCTCAAAACTCTTGTTTGGAATCACAGAACTAGGCGAGTTCATGTCGATGGAATATCTTGCCATTGAGCTCAAAACAGAATCAACGATTATCGTCACAATATACCGCCCGCCTAGACACTCACCAGTATTTATACAGGAGCTCTCTGAACTGATCTCACTATGTGTTACCGGATATGATAAGGTGATCCTAAATGGAGACTTGAACATCCATTTTAATAAGAAAACAGACTCCAAAACTATAGAACTAAAAAATCTACTCGATAGCTTTGACCTAACACAACATAAAACAAATGCAACTCACAGGCTTGGGAATACATTAGACTTAGTTATAACAACTGGGCTAAGCATAAAAAATATCTCAATAACTGAATTACTGAATTACCTCACTGTATATTTTTTGATACTCAAATAACCCTTACTAAAACAAAAAAAGAAATTATAGTTCAAAAGAGACTCCTAAACGACAAGGCTGAATCAAAGTTCATTGATCTTATCAGACTATAATTATGAACCACACAATCATGACAGCTCTCTAAATGAAATGGTAGAAAATCTCAATGATGCAACTGTCATCTATATTAAATTCTGTCGCCCCACTAAAAACGAAAAAGAAGAAAACTAGAGCCTCGCCCTGGTTGAACTATAATACGCTCAACAAAGAAAAAAGGAAATGTCGTGCAGCGGAGCGAAAATGGAGAAAAACAAAAACCACCATATGCTGTGATAAATACAAAGTTGCTCTAACTGCTTATAATAAAACCATCCGCTTAGCAAGGAAAGACTACTTCTCTAAAATCATTACAGAAAATGCTGGAAACTCCAGAATCCTTTTTTCCACTATTAATGTACTACTCAACACTGCCCCTACACCTCCTCAGTCATCAACGGTTAAGTGTGAAGAACTTGCACTATTCTTTAACAACAAAATAACCTTGATCAGGGCCAGCATTACTCATGATGGAAATAAAGCTGATTGCAGAAAACCGTGCAATGTAACCATGAGAAGATTCACATGCATCACATTAGATGTACTCTGCAAAACTGTCTCAGAATGTAACTCCTCCACCTCAGACATTGACCCTATACCTACAGCTTTCTTCAAACAGGTGTTTAATAGTGTTTCAAGCCCTGTGCTAGATATCATAAACACTTCCCTTAGAACTGGTATTTTCCCAGATGCCTTTAAAACAGCAGTTGTAAAGCCATTACTAAAAAAACCTAACTTGGATAGTAATGAAATGGCAAATTATCATCCAATATCCAACCTACCATTCATTAGTAAAGTACTTGAAAAGATAGTTTCAGTTCAAATAAATTCCTTTCTTGAAGAAAACAACATCTTAGAAGAATTTCAGTCGGGATTCAGAAAATATCATAGCACTGAAACTGCCCTCACCAAAATAATCAGTGACCTCAGGCTAAACTGAGGGGCAGGTAACTATAAGATGTATTCTTCTTCCTGCTCCTTTTGTCCATGGAATATTATTTATGATTGTGTAATGAAGAAACTCTGATTGTATGATTCCATGTGGCAAAAAAAAAAAAACTCTTGACGAGAATAAGATCTCCATCCTTATCCTGCTAGATCTCAGTGCAGCATTTGATACAATCGATCACGATATTCTAATCGATCGTCTTGAAAACCATGTCGGTTTCTCAGAACATGTGCTAGGCTGGTTTAAAACATACATCAGAGGGAGGAAATTCTATGTTAAACTAGGAGATCACATGTCTGATATATACGACAACTATGGAGTTGCACATGGGAGTTGCTTGTCCTTTACTCTTCTCCCTTTACATGTTACCGCTGGGTGATATCATCAGAGAACATAATGTAGATTTCCATAGCTATGCGGATGATACGCAACTGTACATATCTGCTGAACCAAATGATACAGTGATTAGCTCCATTACAGACTGCTTACTGGCAATAAATAAATGGATGAGTAAGAACTTCCTGAAACTAAACGAGAACAAAACTGAAATTCTAATTATCGGCCACAAAACTAAAAAAGAAACATTAATAAAGAACCTGGGAGGACTAACCCCCTTGGATCAAATCTGAGGTCACTAGTCTCGGGGTTATCATAGATTCAGAACTGAACTTCAATTCTCATATTAGCAAAGTGACGAAAACATCGTTCTTCCATCTCAGAAATATAGCAAAAGTACGACCATTTATTAATCAGAACGATGCTGAGAAGCTAATTCATGCATTCATATTTAGCCGGTTAGACTACTGTAATGCACTTTTCACAGGTCTCCCTAAGAAAACCACAGAGAGGCTTCAGCTAATCCAAAACTCTGCAGCCCGACTGCTAACTAGAACCAAAAGGAGAGAGCACATTAGTCCAGTCTTAGCTGCTTTACATTGGCTTCCTGTAACATTTAGAATTGACTTTAAGGTCCTTCTCCTTACATACAAAGCTCTAAATGGACAGGGACCTAGCTACATCGCCAACACTCTAATAAATTACACACCAGCAAGAACACTGCGATCATCAGCTGCTGGACTACTAGAGGCTCCCAGAAACAGTCAAAAGAGGATCGGTAATGCAGCCTTTATCAACTATGCCCCAAAACTGTGGAACAAACTACCCCAAAACATCAGAGAAGCCAACTCGCTAGACATCTTTAAAAGACAGCTTAAAACCTATGTCTTTGCTCAGGCATTTCACTGTGGAGTAATGCAGGCAAATACTTGATGCTCTGTTGCAGTGGCGTCATTTCAGTAAAAGGCAAGGTATGGTGAGGAGGGGGGGGGTTGAAGGCTTGGTGGATTATTTTTGTCAAATCAGTTGTGCAATAGTCACTTTTGGTGAGTTGTTTCTATACAATTCAGTTATGACATTTAGGTATGACACAGGACTACACAAGCATTTTTAGTATAGAAATGTGTCAACAGACTAAAGCAGGGAACCAAAATATTTTGCATACGAATTATGCAGAATGTAATATCATAACTGTCTATTACTTTTCTTGCAATTGAGCCAATTTTCCTTAGGTACGGTTTTGAGGTGTGTGTTCAACAGAATGTAGTATCAAAAACACATTCACAAAAAGTATGGGTTACTGAATGCTGAACTGCACTATTATAATCACTAAGCCAGACCTTACCTGTGTCCCTGTATCACTTGTCTCTGCTGCCCTTTGATTAAAAAATTTCCCTATGTCCATTTTCCTTTTTTTGGGCATATTTCAGTTAGTCACAGTAAAAGTCACCTAGTAAAAGTGAGATAATTGACAATATCAAAACATGCTAGGGCTGTACCGAATAGTTCGAAGCTTCGTTCATAATGTTGACATTCGAATTCTAAATCAACATAAAAAATTGTAATACAAAAAAAAATATCTTTTTTTACATTTTTATTTTCCAAGGTATGGCGAGTGCCATACCAAAATGACGCCCCTGCTCTGTTGTGAGATGACCTTTGACCTAAATCTTTTCAAATTTGTTTAACATTCCAGTTAGGTACATGGTGTTCACCGCCTAGCCAAGGTTGATTCTCCTAAGTGGGCCATTTTCATCTGATTGAACAATCGTATCACACTTTTTACTGTAACCTTGCTATTTACATTTAAATTTTTTATGCTGGCTTATGCCTGTATTTTTTACTGTTGTACGTCCGTTCTATTTTATAATTTTTAGACTATTTTATTATTTGTATTACTGAATGAAACTGTAAACAGCCTATTGGGATGCTAGATCCTAATGTGAAACACTGTGATTTACCATACCTTGCTATGCTCGCTCATGCCTGTATTTTTTAATGTTGTGAAGCACTTTGAACTGCAACCTCTGTATGAAAAGTGACTGCCAGATACAGGTGGTTTGAGTGACTTTTAGGAGTCCCCGCATGTCAACATCACATTTCTGATGATGTCTCATGATACTCCATGTTCATAATAAAGTATATTTAGCATCACAAATGGTGAAGGGTCAGTGAAACGTCACAACTCAACACAGCCTGAGTTTACAACTGGTATTTACCATTTGGTCGGCCGTTCGAGTGCAACTTCCGGGTGGTAAACTTGGAAATCTCTGACTTTATAGGAGTTGACGAGGACCGCCCAAAATACATCTGGATCCAAACTGTTCCCTAGCAACAGAATTCCAGTGAAATCGTCTGTAGACAATAGTCTTATTAAAGTTGGTAAATGGTCTGAAGAGGTGCCAGTTCAAAGTATCAATTGTTTTGTTAACTGTTTGTTAAAAGTTTTTTGTTTGAGCTACTTTTTACGAGTAACATTAGTTAACCAAACTATATTTCTATTGCTGGCAGTTCAACTTCTTCCAGTATGAGGTCATTCAAGAGTAGCGTCCCCAAGACTGTATGCAAGGGAAAACCATACAATCAATCAATCAAACTGCCCACTGACTCTACTCATACAAATACTTGATTTGATAGAAAGGAGTCCTTCCTGGTGCATCACTAGATTAATAATAATAATAATAATAATAATAATTTAGGACCTGCTCCGAGGTCATCAATTGGCACACATGCGATGCATGCATGCAATTCGTATCTGCGATTAACCCATCCCGTCGTCCTTCCCCCCCAAGGGCAGCCGGGAGCAGACAGGCGTCAACGTGAGCCGCGCCAGGGGACCAATCCAAGTGCTCCTGTCCGTCTTCGTCAAGGACGCCACAGCGTTAGCGATCTTGTTGTTGTGCATGTTTTTCCATTGGGTTTATCTTATCGGGGGGGAAACCCTTGCGAGCACGGGGAGAACATGCAAACTCCACACAGAAAGGCCTGGGAGATACCCCACCTGGGTAACTGGCATCATGGAAACCTGGTCCCCAAGCGGGAATCGAACC
Source organism: Notolepis coatsorum (assembly GCF_963971535.1). Taxonomy (NCBI): domain Eukaryota; kingdom Metazoa; phylum Chordata; class Actinopteri; order Aulopiformes; family Paralepididae; genus Notolepis; species Notolepis coatsorum. The sequence continues at coordinate 30,600,398 of NC_140175.1, read as the reverse complement.
CTGGACCTTCTTGCTGTGAGGCGACAGTGTTAACCACTACACCACCGTAAGAGTCTTATAATTCTACATGTATCAGTGCTCTCATTAGAATTCTGGTGGATCATACAATCAAATGATGGCTTTGCATTGGTAACTGGTTATACCAGCAAGACAAGAAAAAAACAAGTCAAAATAACTTTAAACACAGAGCTTAGTAGCACATAAATACCTTTATTTGCGGGTCACGTATATTTGTGGAACAGAGCAGAATAATTTGCTTCAAGACAAACATTAACACGCCATTTCTATTATTTTAAATATTTATTTATCCACACATAAGTGCTCCATCACTTTCTGCATTCCAGAGTCCAGATCTCTAAATAGTGTATTAACCCTTTAATCGCCAATGACGTGTTAAGACGTCATTCCTCGCCATGCGTAATCTGCCAATGACGTTTTACAGCGTCTTTGAGATCAATATTTCATGGTATTCATATTTCACCCACGGATCCATGACTGGTGCTGTAGGACTCCGCTCAACTCTCCAGCGCTTCAATACCGAGTTGCCAAACCGGAAGTGCTTGGTGTCCCCTCTATTCCGTCCGCCACTCGCTATCGCTCGCGGGACTCCATCTGGACACACTGGATAATCGATCCGTTGCCATAACTCGATAAACAACATTATTTGGACGTATATAGTATTATACAACCTGGAAATGGAGCGCATAGATCAACATCCCATAATAGCGATCTTTTTGCTTCAGTATCATCCCCCATCGCTACGAGGAAGCTGCAGTGAGTTTCAGCGTTTTTGATTATTATTATCCATACAAACTGCTATGATCAATATATCACCCATACTACATGATTCATTTAACGTCGGTCATTGCATTATAAACGACCCCCCCCCCCTCCGGTCAACCGCGCATGATGAGTCATAACGTCTGGGACCTTGTACAGTTGAAATTTTTTATCTGCCGTCAATCGGTATCAAATTGCATTTGATGATGTAATATATGCATTTATGGTTATAACTCACGTTCTATGAAATACTGCAGAAAACGATAAAAACATATTTATACTCTAGACCGTATTTTTGTATGAATGCGTGAATGAAAAAGTAAAACTTTCCTACATCCTGAACGATAGCTAATCGATGTTGAATGGGCCATAGTAATGTCAATTTAGCAATACAATTTAAAAAGTTATAGCCCTGCAAAGTAGGTGAACATCTCTATAGACAAATAGAGCTGGCAGACTGGCTACAAGGATGGATATAAGCGTGGCAGAGAAAGGGTTAAGAACAACCCTAAAATGTAGATTTAAAACAACAACATTGGCTCATGCCTCAGCTTTTACTAGGGCCTAGGTCATGCGTTTAGATCCACAATATGGTAGGGCAGTCCCAGAAGTCTGCCAAAAATATATATGTGACTGACTTAACTTGGCAGCCACTTGAAAGGCCACATAACTAGTGGACTGCTACTATAAGAGAAAGGACCGGAGAATGGAGACTGATGGCCCAGTAATGCACAGAGAAACGGAATTGTCTCAAGGGATTAAATAAAACGGTGGTAAAGGCAGTCCCTGATGAATAGGATAAGAATGTGTGTGTATGTGTGTGCTCCCTGGGACTCTAATATGCATTTGTGTGTACGTCTGTATCCGATTAGGACTTTGTGTGTGTGTGTACGCATCCGTCTGTGTGTATAACCGCAGTGATCGTCAAGAGAGGGCGTGTTCTATGGCCTGCAGCGCTGGATGAAGCGCGGGTACAGACAGACGTCTCTGATGTGGTGTCGGTTGAGCAGCCAGGTGAGGAAGCGCTCCAGGCCCAGACCGTAACCGCCGTGGGGACACGTTCCGTACTTCCTCTGAGAGACGCAGCGAGAGAAAGCACACACACACACAGGGTTAATAATACACAGCACTGCTTTCCTCTCGTATAGCAAACGCTCCCGTTTTCTCTCTCTAAGAAATAGGGTTTCTTCACATAACATTAGGCCTTACTCGCATATACTGCGCTTATACACATATTACAAACACAGACGTATATGTGTAGACTCTCTCTCTCACACACACACGGTTGGGTTCTTTGCTCATACTGTATCTCTCACACACACACACTATAGGTCAATAAAAACAATAATAAAAAAAAATAAAAAAATATTTTTCTTTTCAATTCATTTAGATTATAATCGATTCTAACATATTCAAATCGATGCATCGATTCTAACACATTGGGAGTGTGTATTACCTGGTCTGTGTACCAGTAGTAGGGAGTAGGTGTGTATTACCTGGTCTGTGTACCAGTAGTAGAGAGTAGGTGTGTGTGTTACCTGGTCTGTGTACCAGTAGTAGGTAGTAGGTGTGTGTGTTACCTGGTCTGTGTACCAGTAGTAGGGAGTGGGTGTGTGTATTACCTGGTCTGTGTACCAGTAGTAGGTGTGTGTATTACCTGGTCTGTGTACCAGTAGTAGGGAGTGGCTGTGTGTATTACCTGGTCTGTGTACCAGTAGTAGGGAGTGGGTGTGTGTATTACCTGGTCTGTGTACCAGTAGTAGGGAGTGGGTGTGTGTATTACCTGGTCTGTGTACCAGTAGTAGGTGTGTGTATTACCTGGTCTGTGTACCAGTAGTAGGGAGTGGCTGTGTGTATTACCTGGTCTGTGTACCGGTAGTAGGGAGTGGCTGTGTGTATTACCTGGTCTGTGTACCAGTAGTAGGGCGTGGCTGTGTGTATTACCTGGTCTGTGTACCAGTAGTAGGGAGTGGCTGTGTGTATTACCTGGTCTGTGTACCAGTAGTAGGGAGTGGCTGTGTGTATTACCTGGTCTGTGTACCAGTAGTAGGGCGTGGCTGTGTGTATTACCTGGTCTGTGTACCAGTAGTAGGGAGTGGCTGTGTGTATTACCTGGTCTGTGTACCAGTAGTAGGGCGTGGCTGTGTGTATTACCTGGTCTGTGTACCAGTAGTAGGGAGTGGCTGTGTGTATTACCTGGTCTGTGTACCAGTAGTAGGGCGTGTGGGTGTGTGTATTACCTGGTCTGTGTACCAGTAGTAGGGCGTGGGGTCGATGCCTTCCCTCTTGTATCCTTCCAGCAGCTCCTCAGAGTCCCAGATACGCATCGAGCCTCCAACGATCTCTCCAACGTTGGGCATCAACACATCCACCTGAACACAGGGTTTTGGGTAAAGATATATTTTAATAAAGCCTCATTAGAGTTTGATCAGTAGAAAATAAACGTTTTGGAACTTTCCTAACCTATCCTGTTTTACTCTAATGTTTCCATACATTACTAACGTAAACACTCGTTTTATCAAGAGCTCAGCTCATCAACTAGAGAATAAAAAACACATTTGATCACTCATCATTCTGGTTTATGGGACAGCACAGTGGAGAGGAGTGATAAGAGAGAGCGAGAGAGAGCATGCAACAAAGGCCGCAGACCACAGTCAAGCCCGGAAAACTGCAACTACAATGGAACATGCTTAGTTCCTGCAGATTAACCAGTTAGTCAGCTCGTCCAACCAGGTTATATACTGTACAAGCTAAGCCAATTATTTATTAACACATTACCCTGAAACCTGCTAACAACAACAACAAGACACGGAGGGACAACGAGAAAGAGAGTGAAGGCTGACGAGACAGAGAAAGAATGAAGGCTAAGATTTCATCAAACATTTTATTAGTTTTTTAGATGCTCTTAAAACATTTTGTTGTCACCATTTAACTATTTTCTTCTAGCTAGCGGGGGATGACCCCCCCCCCCCCCCCCCCCCCAGTGTTTGAGGTCATTCGCACAACACAACATCCGCTTGTTAGCTAGAATTAGCAGCACCAACATTAGCTGCCAAACAGAGCAAGTATTAGCTACTGACTGTTAGCTACTGACTGTTAGGTCAATGAACAGATCGAAATTTGATGGAAGGTATTACTGTCTGTTTCTGTTTATTTATTTTTATCCGAATGTTTCTGTCCGTCAATGACCAGGAGGACTCGATGACGTCAAAACACTAGGGAAGACATCTTTAATATAACAGACCATTGAAACAATGCAACCAATGTGTTTTTACTAGGGTATCTGAACTGACATAAATATATATATTTTTAAAATAAAATAAAGAGTAAAAATCAGTATTCCTTTGTTTCAAACTTTCAGCTCATCGATATGCCTTAAAGCTATGGCGATACTGGCGGTGGTTATGAAACATTGACACGCACTAGCATTTAATTTCCTTCATGAGATAATGGTGTCACTCAGTCTGCCATAGCAGACATCTTTCAGCACGGTGTGAAAGGCCACCAACGCAGTAGTTGACCCCTCCCACCTCCTCTTTGCACTACTACCAACTGGGAGGAGGTTTCGGAACATCCGGGCCAGGTCTGCGCCAGTGGGAGTCTTATATGAAGTAGTCAGCTCCAGTGGGAGTCTTATATGAAGTAGTCAGCTCCAGTGAGAGTCTTATATGAAGTAGTCAGCTCCAGTGGGAGTCTTATATGAAGTAGTCAGCTCCAGTGGGAGTCTTATATGAAGTAGTCAGCTCCAGTGGGAGTCTTATATGAAGCAGTTGGTGCCAGTGGGAGTCTTATATGAAGTAGTCAGTGCCAGTGGGAGTCTTATATGAAGTAGTCAGCTCCAGTGGGAGTCTTATATGAAGTAGTTGGTGCCAGTGGGAGTCTTCTATGAAGTAGTCGGCTCCAGTGGGAGTCTTATATGAAGTAGTCGGTGCCAGTGGGAGTCTTATATGAAGTAGTCGGCTCCAGTGGGAGTCTTATATGAAGTAGTCAGCTCCAGTGGGAGTCTTATATGAAGTAGTCAGCGCCAGTGGGAGTCTTATATGAAGTAGTCAGCTCCAGTGGGAGTCTTATATGAAGTAGTCAGCTCCAGTGGGAGTCTTATATGAAGTAGTCAGCTCCAGTGGGAGTCTTATATGAAGTAGTCAGCTCCAGTGGGAGTCTTATATGAAGTAGTCGGTGCCAGTGGGAGTCTTATATGAAGTAGTCAGCTCCAGTGGGAGTCTTATATGAAGTAGTCAGCTCCAGTGGGAGTCTTATATGAAGTAGTCGGCTCCAGTGGGAGTCTTACATGAAGTAGTTGGTGCCAGTGGGAGTCTTATATGAAGTAGTCAGCTCCAGTGGGAGTCTTATATGAAGTAGTCAGCGCCAGTGGGAGTCTTACATGAAGTAGTTGGTGCTAGTGGGAGTCTTATATGAAGTAGTCGGCGCCAGTGGGAGTCTTATATGAAGTAGTTGGTGCCAGTGGGAGTCTTATATGAAGTAGTCGGTGCCAGTGGGAGTCTTATATGAAGTAGTCAGTGCCAGTGGGAGTCTTCTATGAAGTAGTCAGCTCCAGTGGGAGTCTTATATGAAGTAGTCGGTGCCAGTGGGAGTCTTATATGAAGTAGTCGGTGCCAGTGAGAGTCTTATATGAAGTAGTCGGTGCCAGTGGGAGTCTTATATGAAGTAGTCGGTGCCAGTGGGAGTCTTATATGAAGTAGTCAGCTCCAGTGAGAGTCTTATATGAAGTAGTCAGCTCCAGTGGGAGTCTTATATGAAGTAGTCAGCTCCAGTGGGAGTCTTATATGAAGTAGTCGGCTCCAGTGGGAGTCTTATATGAAGTAGTCAGCTCCAGTGGGAGTCTTATATGAAGTAGTCAGCTCCAGTGGGAGTCTTATATGACGTAGTCGGCTCCAGTGGGAGTCTTATATGAAGTAGTCGGTGCCAGTGGGAGTCTTATATGAAGTATGGTCTCTAACTACACACCCTCAAGACCCCTACGCTCTGCATCTTCTGGCCGCCTCAGACCTACTCCTATCCAAGCTCCGGGAGGGTCATCAAAGAGAAGTCGCCTATTCTCAGTCCTTGCCCCACAATGGTGGAATGAACTACCCACCCCAGTTAGGACAGCCGAAACACGTCCAATCTTTCGCCGTCGACTAAAGACTCACTTCTTCAACCATTATCTGAATTAAAAAAAAAAAAAAAAAAAAAATCTAACCCTAACTAACCATACTGTCATGCACTTGTCCTAATAAACTAACCTACACTGTAGCACTCAACACTGAACATTGTTACTCAGCTGATAGAGTTGTGCTCTTCCTGATGGCTTGTCGTACAGAACTTGTAAGTCGCTTTGGATAAAAGCGTCAGCTAAATGACTAAATGTAAATGTAAATGTAAATGTAGTCGGTGCCAGTGGGAGTCTTATATGAAGTAGTCGGTGCCAGTGGGAGTCTTATATGAAGTAGTCGGTGCCAGTGGAAGTCTTATATGAGCGAGTCGACATCCCGGGAGTCAGACTAGACAATTGACCCATCTCAAACCCCACCCTCTTTTCATGAAGCAACAGTTGTGATTGGAGGATCAAGAAAATACGGCAGGGCTTGAGATAGGTCAATTAATAACTCATTCGACAACAATCATCTAAGAAAAACACTCAGTCAAATAAGACCCTGACAACCGATTAGGCGACTAGTGGACTAAAGAGGGGTCCTGGTATGTCACCCAGTCTGGCAGGTTAACATACCGACTCGGTCAGGCGGCGGTCCTCAGGACAGCGCTGCATGTAGAAGGACTTGATCTCGGCAGGGAAACGACACAGTAGGATGGTCTCATTGAAGGAGTCTGTCATCAACCTCTCTGGAGCCTCTGGGATGTCCTGAGAGAGAAAGAGAGAGTTAGTGAGTAAAGTCAAGTATGTCAAATGCCACTTCAAAGTGGTGTTGGAGTGGTTGAGAGTGGGCTCTTTTTCTGCTCTGCATGCCATTACCCCATTGGACCACAAGGGGGAGCATAGGCTTAAAAAAAAATATATATATATATATAAATAAAAACAGACTAGACAGACTACCCCTGGGTAGTGTAGAGGTCTAAGCCCTCTACCACCACAGAGACCCGGGTTAAATTCCCGGCAGCGGTACCTCCGGCTTGGTCGGTCGTCCCTATGAACACAATTCTTTTTTCCCCCATCTTTGACGGTGAATAACACCATGCCAACATTGACCAAAAAAAGTGAAAAATCGCCACAGAGCTCATTCAGCACCTTCTTGAGATCAAGTGTACTACAAATCTAAGCACATAAGCAAAGGGCAGATGATTTACATTTTTTTTTTATAGATACAGTACTGAATTTTGCCATCCGGACACTTTGAAATATGAATATAGAATATCAGGCCTATAAATGACCTTATTATGGCCAAGTCATACATCTATGGATCGGGTTTTTCCCAGACGTTCACAGAAAGGTAAAGAAACGATATACGTTGTATTTTATGGCAATAACATTGAGGTTTGTTCGACCCGTGAGATATAAACACGATTTTCACGTCAATATTTGTAATAGAAAAATGGTTGGACTACGTTTGTATGTGGCTGGTGTGAGCTGGGTAGTGTAGTTTAATGAAATTTAGACCCATCAAACGCCCTGGGTCTCCTCTTTCTTAGGACTACAACGATTCCATGACGGCTTCCTGTCCTCGCGTCTAAATCTTTTCCGGTGCAATGCGAAGAGATATCTCGCTAATAACACTTAAAATCATTGGTAAACAAACGTAGTGCTGAAAATATACACTTTGACTCCTGTTTTGATAGGGTTAGGGTATTTACTCTTGGCCAAATTTGAAAAAGATGTAATAAATCACTAGTTAATACGGACTGTATTGATCTATTTCTGATGTGAAATAAATCTAGGTTATTTATTTTACATCGAGTGAAATTATAATCTACTGCATTTTGAGGTGAAATGGGAGTTTTAAAGATGACTTAAAATTAGGGATGTCTGATATTATCGGCCTACCGATATTATCGGCCGATATTGGCATTAAAATGTAATATCGGAAAATATCGGTATCGGTTTTCAAAAAAAAAAAGAAATACAAAAAGAATATTATTATTATAATTTTTTATTTTTTTTTGTCCACTTTTTCTCCCATTTTCCAAAATTTTTCTCCCATCCCAATTTCGTATCATCCAATTCAACCCTCCCCTGTCACGAACGCTGTTTCTTGCCTCCCACAAGCCGGCTGCAATGTGGACTAAGTCATACATAGCACAAGTCCCCTCCGGTACTTGAGGTAACAGCAGTCGCATCTTTTCACCTGCGCAGCTCGATCTCTCAGTGGCGAGGAGTAACACGTGGGAGGCTCACGCTGCCCCCGACACTTCCTGATTCTACTGCGCAGGCGCACCAACCGACCTGTAGGAGTCGCTGTCCACAACGCCCGATCCCCACCCATCAGTTTCCCACCCCCTAATACGACCAATGTGTATTAGTATGAACGACCAGCTAAACTGAAAGCAAATGTGGAGCGCTGGGCTCGAACAGGCAAGCCCAGCGTCTCCGGCATTTCGTGGCGAGCGCCTTGCCCACTACGCCACGTAGCCGCCCTTATTATTATAATTTTTTTTACATTTATTTACATTTATTTAACCTTTATTTACCCAGGCAAGCAAGTAAGAACAAATTCTTATTTTATTTGTCAAAAGTATGCATAATGTTGTGTTAATTCCATGACAAGAGATATGTAATGTTAATTAACTTACCTGAAATTATTCCGTTTTTTGGGGGGGGGGGAACCCCGCATATATCGGTATCGGTTGATATCGGTATCGGAAATTAAGAGTTGGACAATATCGGTATCGGTAAAAAAGCCAATATCGAACATCCATACTTAAAATTAATCATGAACTCTGCGGTGAGTGGTAGAAGGGGGTCAGGTCTCATTAGTCTTGTTAGCTGCTGTTATCAAGATAGCGGTGGAGTGAGCACACTTCTCTTGAGACTTTTGTAAGAGTCAAATTTGTGATGTGATCAGGTATCAAATCTGGAGCATCCATAGACAATGAGTGGGAGACTAATTTTGTGAACCCACAGAATGATTAATTGTTTTAGTTTTTATACTCAAATGACCATTGCTCTATAGTAGGGTTCTCCGTACCCTACCGGGGGCGACAGTGGCTCAGGAGGCAGAGCAGTCTTCTGGTAATCCGGAGGTTCCCGGTTCGATACCCGCTCCTCCCGGGCAGCGTGTCAAAGTGTCCTTGAGCAAGACACTTAACCCCTAACTGCTCCCGATGAGCAGGTTGGCACCTTGTATGGTTGCCTCCGCCGTTGGTGTGTGAATGTGTGAGTGAATGGGTAAATGTGAGGAACAAAATGCAAAGCGTTTTTGGATAAAAGCTGTTATATAAATGCACCATTTACCATTTACTGTTTGACGTCCAGTCAACGTGTGAGACTCTGAAGTTTGTCCCACAATACATCTACCAGATCAGATCAGTAAGATGATACCACTGCCACGGCAAAACCACGCTGATTTCCAAGGCAACAGTACTGGATGTTTTATGGCAGCGTTTGTCCTTGAATCAACGTGCCATTTAACAAAGAAAAATAATCACCCCCGATGTGATTAATTAAGCTTAATCTCATCTATGTGCTTATCTGGATCAAGGAATCAACAACTAAGGGGACATGGACGGGTTGTATTTCTGTCCCCGCCTGTCTCCCCATCTGGTGCGCACGCACGCACGCACGCACGCACGCACACACACACACACACCTCTCCAAACTCATAGTAGGTGCCGTCGTCCTTCTTGATGTCGTGCTCCTTCAGCCAGTCGATGGCTTCAGTGTACTGCATCCTCTTGAAGGGCCTCTTCGGGGGCTTGAAGTCCTAGGAGGCACAACCACAGAACAGAGAGCATTCAATTTAGGATTTATTTTCAAATGGACTTCAAAATGGACTTTGACAACGAGTCAAATAGTAGAGAGAGTGAGAGAGTGTGTGATACCCTGAGTGTGCAGGGGTGTGATCATCAGCTCAGAGTGAGTGTGTGATACCCTGAGTGTGCAGGGGTGTGATCATCAGCTCAGAGTGAGTGTGTGATACCCTGAGTGTGCAGGGGTGTGATCATCAGCTCAGAGTGAGTGTGTGAAACCCTGAGTGTGCAGGGGTGTGATCATCAGCTCAGAGTGAGTGTGTGATGCCCTGAGTGTGCAGGGTGTGATCATCAGCTCAGAGTGAGTGTGTGATGCCCTGAGTGTGCAGGGGTGTGTGATCATCAGCTCAGAGTGAGTGTGTGATGCCCTGAGTGTGCAGGGTTGTGATCATCAGCTCAGAGTGAGTGTGTGATGCCCTGAGTGTGCAGGGTGTGATCATCAGCTCAGAGTGAGAGTGTGTGATGCCCTGAGTGTGCAGGGTGTGATCATCAGCTCAGAGTGAGTGTGTGATGCCCTGAGTGTGCAGGGGTGTGTGATCATCAGCTCAGAGTGAGTGTGTGATGCCCTGAGTGTGCAGGGTTGTGATCATCAGCTCAGAGTGAGTGTGTGATGCCCTGAGTGTGCAGGGTTGTGATCATCAGCTCAGAGTGAGAGTGTGTGATGCCCTGAGTGTGCAGGGGTGTGTGATCATCAGCTCAGAGTGAGTGTGTGATACCCTGAGTGTGCAGGGGTGTGTGATCATCAGCTCAGAGTGAGTGTGTGATGCCCTGAGTGTGCAGGGGTGTGTGATCATCAGCTCAGAGTGAGTGTGTGATGCCCTGAGTGTGCAGGGGTGTGTGATCATCAGCTCAGAGTGAGTGTGTGATGCCCTGAGTGTGCAGGGTTGTGATCATCAGCTCAGAGTGAGAGTGTGTGTGATACCCTGAGTGTGCAGGGGTGTGATCATCAGCTCAGAGTGAGAGTGTGTGATGCCCAGAGTGTGATCAGCTCAGCAAAGAAAGAAATGGCCGTTATACGACTAGTAACATTAGGCCCCTTTTCACACAGAAAAGCAGGCAACAAGGTGGCATTTTGAAATGTGGCTCTAGACCCGTTCACACTGCTGGTTCCAGACCTGTTCACACTGCTGGTTCTAGACCCGTTCACACTAGTGCACTGCAACCTTGCCCAGGCCCGACGGGGCCCGGCCCGGCGGGTTCGGGCTGGGTAGGGCTTTTTTTTTTAATACATAATTCGGGCTCGGCCGGGCCACCGCCGTTTTTTTCTTTTTTTTATTAATAATAATAATAATAATAGATTTCATTTGTAATGCGCTTTACAGTTGCGGGGCAACTCTCAGAGCGCTACAGTTAAGGGACTTAAAAGCTAGCGAGAATAAAGGAAAGAAAGAATATAAAAATAGGCAAGACTAAAACATAAAATAGCAGAGAAACAAATAGAATAACAAAACTGATAAAATAAATTGGTAAAAGAACATAAAATGTGTGGAGCAAAAAAAATTTGATAAAAGGTCAACAGAAGGCTCTACTAAAAAGGTGGGTTTTGAGGCCTTTCTTAAAAACATCCACAGTCTGTGGTGCTCTCAGGTAGTCAGGGAGAGCATTCCACAGACTGGGAGCGGAGGAGCAAAAAGCCCGATCTCCCATAGTGCATAGATTTGTCCTTGGGCGCTGGAGGAGGTTTGCCTGGCCAGAGCGGAGATGTCGAGAGGAGGAGTGAGGGGTGATGAGTTCTTTGAGGTATAGGGGGGCGTTTCCGTAGAGGCATTTGTGGGTGAGCAGGGAGACTTTGAATTCAATCCTGAGTGAGACAGGGAGCCAGTGAAGGGACTTGAGGATGGGGGTGATGTGGTGGTATTTCCGCACTCTCATCAGGATCCTAGCAGCGCTGTTTTGGATGTTCTTGCTAGGAATCCCGATGAGGAGTGCGTTGCAGTAATCCAGCCTGGAGGAAACAAAGGCGACCTGACCTGTTCTAGACCTGTTCACACTGCTGGTTCTAGACCCGTTCACACTGCTGGTTCTAGACCCGTTCACACTGCTGGTTCTAGACCCGTTCACACTGCTGGCTCTAGACCCGTTCACACTGCTGGCTCTAGACCCGTTCACACTGCTGGCTCTAGACCCGTTCACTCTGCTGGTTCTAGACCCGTTCACACTGCTGGTTCCAGACCCGTTCACACTGCTGGTTCTAGACCCGTTCACACTGCTGGTTCCAGACCCGTTCACACTGCTGGTTCTAGACCCGTTCACACTGCTGGTTCCAGACCCGTTCACACTGCTGGTTCTAGACCCGTTCACACTGCTGGTTCCAGACCCATTCACACTGCTGGTTCTAGACCCGTTCACACTGCTGGTTCCAGACCCGTTCACACTGCTGGCTCTAGACCCGTTCACACTGCTGGTTCTAGACCTGTTCACACTGTTGGTTCCAGACCCGTTCACACTGCTGGTTCTAGACCCGTTCACACTGCTGGCTCTAGACCCGTTCACACTGCTGGTTCTAGACCCGTTCACACTGCTGGTTCTAGACCTGTTCACACTGCTGGTTCTAGACCCGTTCACACTGCTGGTTCTAGACCCGTTCACAATGCTGGTTCTAGACCTGTTCACACTGCTGGTTCTAGACCCGTTCACACTGCTGGTTCCAGACCCGTTCACACTGCTGTGTGTTATATACTGTGTGTGCGTGCAAGTGCAAATGTGTGTTTTAGATTCAGTGTGTGAGTACGTGTGCATTACATACAATTAGGGTTGGGCACCGAAAACCGGTTCTATTTAGGAACCGGTTCCCCGGAAGTAACATATCTGCATTTCGATTCTAAAAAAAAAAAAAAAAAAAAAAAAACGTTGTTAATTAATACCCTAGTTACAGTACAGCAGTGGTCACCAACCTTTTTAAGCCCAAGATCACTTTTTTTTTTTTTTTTTGGTGAAGGCAAGATCTACCTATTGAAGCGTTGAGAGAAAAAGACAGCCACAATTGTACTTTAAACTAAATGACTTTTATTTGCCTGTATTCTAATTACATGCAGTCAAAGTAGAACTGTAATATGTACTCAGTCAGTGCTAAGTGCAGCATCACTTCACATCAAAAAATAAGTAGAACTGTAATATGTTCTCAGTCAGTGCTAACTGCAGCATCACTTCACATCAAAAAATAAGTAGAACTGTAATATGTACTCTCAGTCAGTGCTAAGTGCAGCATCACTTCACATCAAAAAATAAGTAGAACTGTAATATGTTCTCAGTCAGTGCTAACTGCAGCATCACTTCACATCAAAAAATAAGTAGAACTGTAATATGTACTCTCAGTCAGTGCTAAGTGCAGCATCACTTCACATCAAAAAATAAGTAGAACTGTAATATGTACTCTCAGTCAGTGCTAAGTGCAGCATCACTTCACATCAAAAAATAAGTAGAACTGTAATATGTTCTCAGTCAGTGCTAACTGCAGCATCACTTCACATCAAAAAATAAGTAGAACTGTAATATGTACTCTGTCAGTGCTAAGTGCAGCATCACTTCACATCAAAAAATAAGTAGAACTGTAATATGTACTCTGTCATTGCTAAGTGCAGCATCACTTCACATAAAAACAGTCATGTTTCTCACTCAAGTGAAGTCAGTGTGATGGCTGTGACTGGATACTGTCTACAAGTGCTTTGTAGTTAGGCTCATAGCTACTGACTGCCAGTCTGAGACAGTCTGTGAGGTGTCTGTCAGTAAGGCGGCTCCTGTACTTTGATTTGATTATTTTCATCTGTGAAAATGACATTTCACAGAGATACGTGGATCCAAAGTAGGCACTCACTTTTAGTGCACATGCAGTGAGAAGAGGAAACTTCTCTCTGCTGACAAGTCCCCAAAAATCACTGTCCCTTGATCTGGCTTTCAGCTCTATGTCATTTTGTAAATCAACCATCTCCATGTCAACTCCACTTTGCAAATTAAATACTTGCTGGAATTTGGCTGCTACCTGCTCTATATCAATGGGCACAAATGGGTTTGAGACAAATGCAGCAATATCTCCGATGACATCGAACTCACCAAAACGCCGATTGAACTCTGTTGCCAGTTTGTCCAGGTGAGTACAGTACTGCTCAGGGTCAAAAGCATCATTGTCTTCCAATGCCTGTGCCATTTTCTCCAGGTTGGGAAAGTGCGTCAGCCTCCTATTCTTTAGGTGGGTGGTCCAAACACCGAGCTTGGCCTTGAACCCATTCACTGCGCTTATCATGTGGGGAAGGTGTCTGTATTTTCCCTGCAGCTCGTAGTTGAGTGAGTTCAGTTTTGCGGTTATGTCTGTCAGGAACCCCAGGTCCAGTAGCCACGCATTGTCTGACAGTTCCTTGTGCTCCTCGTTCCTTGTCGACAGGAACGTCTTGATCTCAGGCAGCAAGTCGATAAATCGCTGCAGCACTTTGCCGCGACTCAACCACCGCACATCAGCATGGAGAAGCAGGTCTCCGTAAGCGGCATCGAGCTCATCCAATAACGCTTTGAATAAGCGGTGCTGAAGCGCTTTCGCTCGAATCGAGTTGACTAGTTTCACCACCAGTGTCATTACATGGGAAAAGTCCAACACCTTCCCAGCCAAGGCCTGCTGATGGATTACACAGTGATAAGTCACGAAGGAAGGGAAATCAGCGTCATTACGGCACAGTCCAATAAATCCATTGCGCGCACCGCGCATTGCTGGGGCCCCGTCAGTAGTAATCGCCACTAGTTTATGAATGGGTATGTCATTTTCACCGACATATTTTTTGAACTCATTGTAAATATCCACACCCCTCGTTTTCTCCTTTAAGTGTAAAAGAGTGAGGAAATCCTCCTTTGTTGTAGAATCCTGGAAAACCATTTTGACAAATGCAACAAGCTGCGCTGTGTCCATTACATCCACGGATTCATCAAACTGTAATGAGAAATATTCACAGCGTGCCAAATCCATTAACACTTGTCTGTCCACGTCCTCGGACAGTGACTCGACCCTCCTTGTCACTGTTGCAGGGCCCAGAGGTACAGCACGTAGTGCGGTTTTGATCTCTTGTTTGTTTTTGAAGTCACTCAAAACAGTATCTGCGGTAATGGCTATTGCTTCCTTGACTAACTCTCCATCTGTAAAGGGCTTCTTGTGTTTAGCCAAAAGGTAACTTACACGAAACGATGCTTCACTAGCAGCCTTATGTTGACAAACAGGTTTGGTGAAAAGCGATTGCTGGACCTTCAACTGTGATTTCAACTCGTCAACTTTTCTTGCACGAAGTGTGCTCTTGGGCGGATAGGTGTCTTTGAATTTCTGGTGGTTGATGTTGTGGTGCCGCTCCAGATTTCCTCTTTTAGGCAGTGCTTGTGTTTGGTTGCACAACATACATACACACTTGTCTTTCACCAAGGTATGGAGAAATTCTTCTTCCCATTCTGGATGGAAAGGGTACGTTTTCGCTTTCTTCCGTGGAGCTTCTGCCATGTTAGCGATCTGGCGCACCTCGTATTCTCTTATCTCTGATTGGTCACTTTCATACAGCGTCTGCGACACGCAGAGAGAGAGAGAGAGATAGAGAGAGAGAGAGAGAGACGCGTGCAATTTGTGTATTTATTTGTCTCACTTTCTATTTTTTTTTGGGACAGGGAAAGATCGACAGGGAACGTCTCAAAGATCGACCAGTCGATCTTGATCGACGGGTTGGTGACCACGGCAGTACAGCAACCAAATTAAACTGTATCAAGTCAACTGAAAATGTGAATAGTATGAAAAAAAAAAAAAAAAAAAAAAAATCTCCTGCGAAATAAGCTGTGACCTGCACCTCAACGAATCGGAATCGAGAATCGTTCAGAACAGGAATCGATATGGAGAATCGGAACCGGAATCGTTCAAATCCAAACGATGCCCAACCCTACATACAATGTCCACGTGTGAGTGTGCGTGCAGTGTGTATTACGTACAGGGTTGAGGTCATAGAGCAGTGGGGCGATGGGGGACTTGAGCACGCGGTCCACCACGTCACACACCAGCTCCTCCAGCCGGCTGAGCAGGTCCTCAAAGCTCATGAAGGGACACTCGGCCTCGATGTGGGTGTACCTGGTGGGGGACAGAGAGACGGGGACCATCAGACACGGACCGACTCCCTCCCTGCTCACTAACTCAGAGGGGGGTCCAGTCTGTGTCAGACTGCTCTCCGCAGTGGGAATGTGCGATTAGGGCCGGGCAGTACAAGATACAATGTGATATATTTCTTTATGGCATTATGTTGTAATACAGTTATCAAGCTTAAAATGGTCTATTTTCTAATACTACTGCTAGGGACAATGTTTTTCTTAAAACGATGTATATATCTTACAACAATATGTAAATATTGTGGACGACGATATAGTAAAAATCCATACTTTTGCATGGATCCATGACAGTATACCTTCATATTCGGTATGGGGTGGGAAGTCACTTCCATTCATTGTGCTAAGTTAGCATGCAGCCGGATAGCTTTCTACTGAAGAGAGGAAATTCTTATCTTCCTGTCTGACTCTGGAGAAGACGGGAAGCTCATTTCCCATAATGTTGGCGTGTTCCTTTAATGAAAACGACCCTACCTCACCCCTGACCTCAGGCTCTCCCAGCTGACCCGGTACTCACTCGGACAGGTGTCTGCGTGTGCGGGACTGCTCAGCGCGGTAGGACTGTGCGATGCAGAAGCTGTCCCCCAGGGCAGGTATGCAGGTCTCCAAGTAAAGCTGGGAGGACTGGGTCAGAAAGGCCTCCTCTCCAAAGTAGTTGAGGTTAAACAGCGTGGAGCCGCCCTCCACCTGAGTCTGCACCAGTGTGGGAGGAAAGATCTGTGGGGGGGGGGAGAAGAACAATGAGACATATTTCCACGGCAACATAGTAACAAAAAAATGCATAGAAAGCATTGAGTGTTTTTGTACATGAAGAACCTCATAGATGTAGCGATATCACTAATTTCATCCATCCATCCAGTCATTCATCCATCCATCCATCCATCCACCCACAGTTTGTCACTCTGCCCCTAGTGGCGGTTCACAGTCATGGCCCACTTTGTTTAGAGTCTGCCCTTGTGCTTCACATTCATGACACTGTATGTCCTCCTCTATACAGAATTCTCAATACAATCATAATTTTATTTATTTTTTATTTCAAGATCCCCTTTTGGCATGGTTCAACCCATGTTAGTGCTATATAACATTCAGCCACTAGATGTTGCACTAGAGCACCAGCATGTCATTTATCTAATCAGGTGCATTCCACCTGGGGAAATGGGAAGTAGGGAGGGGATACATGCCTGCAACATGTAAACAACAACATTCACTGATTCTACCTTTGAAGACTGATGCCGCGGTATAAGTGAGTTAAAGACTGACCTGATGGTAGAAGTGAGTTAAAGACTGAGTTAAAGACTGACCTCCTGGTAGAAGTGAGTTAAAGACTGAGTTAAAGTCTGACCTTGTGGTAGAAGTGAGTTAAAGACTGAGTTAAAGTCTGACCTTGTGGTAGAAGTGAGTTAAAGACTGAGTTAAAGACTGACCTCGTGGTAGAAGTGACTTAAAGACTGAGTTAAAGACTGACCTCATGGTAGAAGTGAGTTAAAGTCTGACCTTGTGGTAGAAGTGAGTTAAAGACTGAGTTAAAGACTGACCTTGTGGTAGAAGTGACTTAAAGACTGAGTTAAAGACTGACCTCATGGTAGAAGTGAGTTAAAGTCTGACCTCATGGTAGAAGTGAGTTAAAGACTGACCTCATGGTAGAAGTGAGTTAAAGACTGAGTTAAAGACTGACCTCATGGTAGAAGTGAGTTAAAGTCTGACCTCATGGTAGAAGTGAGTTAAAGACTGACCTCATGGTAGAAGTGAGTTAAAGACTGAGTTAAAGACTGACCTCATGGTAGAAGTGAGTTAAAGACTGACCTCATGGTAGAAGTGAGTTAAAGTCTGACCTTGTGGTAGAAGTGAGTTAAAGACTGAGTTAAAGTCTGACCTCGTGGTAGAAGTGACTTAAAGACTGAGTTAAAGACTGACCTCATGGTAGAAGTGAGTTAAAGTCTGACCTCATGGTAGAAGTGAGTTAAAGACTGACCTCATGGTAGAAGTGAGTTAAAGACTGAGTTAAAGACTGACCTCATGGTAGAAGTGAGTTAAAGTCTGACCTCATGGTAGAAGTGAGTTAAAGACTGACCTCATGGTAGAAGTGAGTTAAAGACTGAGTTAAAGACTGACCTCATGGTAGAAGTGAGTTAAAGACTGACCTCATGGTAGAAGTGAGTTAAAGACTGACCTCATGGTAGAAGTGAGTTAAAGACTGAGTTAAAGACTGACCTCATGGTAGAAGTGAGTTAAAGACTGAGTTAAAGACTGACCTCATGGTAGAAGTGAGTTAAAGTCTGACCTCATGGTAGAAGTGAGTTAAAGACTGACCTCATGGTAGAAGTGAGTTACAGATTGACCTCGTGGTAGAAGTGAGTTAAACACTGGGTTAACGACTGACCTCGTGGTAGGCGTGGTGGAAGAAGTGGTCCCTGAAGCACTGTGTGACGGTGGACCGGATCCGCAGGATCTTGGAGACGTTCTCCCCTCGGATCATCATGTGTCGGTTGTTGAGCTGGACGTCCACATCAGACTCCTCGTTCAGCAGGTTGTCCGCCCCGCCCGCCGGGGCTAAGCCAATCAGCTCCCAGAAGTCACAGTGCAGCTCGTGGCCACCTGGCGCCTAGAGGAGGACAGGACCAGAGGAAAGGAACATAGTTACAATACAGTGTGTTCCCCTGATTCCCAATGAGGAACGGTCAATGAAGAATGAATTGTTCTACATAAAAATAAATAAATAAAAGAGACAAACAAAATATGTCATATTATTATTAACAGATAATATTGTCAATTGGTAATTATCCGTTGTCTATGTCCCTCGTAATGGTGATGGTCAAGAGATCATTCCCACACACTGGCTCCTGCTTCAAATCTTCTTTATTGAGTTTCACAAAGGTTTTTGTCTGACGACCTTCATCAGTGACCCGAGTCACTGTTGAAACTCAATAAAAGAAGATTTCAAACAAGAAGCAGTAGGCAGGAGTGATCTCTTGACCATCACCACTAAATTACTTAAGTACAATTTTGAGCTACTTGTACTTTATGTATTTTCATTTTAGGTAACTTTATACTTTTACTCCACTACATTTCAAAGGAAATATTGTACTTTTTACTCAACTACATTTATCTGAATCCATCAGTTACTACCGTAGTTATTTTGAAGAAAAAGATTTAGCATAAAAAACATGGCAAAAATGTATGAAGATTATATACTTTCACATTTGAAGCCTGTCAACTTCAAGGGGACGTAATCAGAGCAGCACAACTGGACCACATACCACTTTAACATAACATTTAATCAGAGCAGCATAACTGGACCACATACCACTTTAACATAACCTTTAATCAGAGCAGCATAACTGGACCACATACCACTTTAACATAACCTTTAATCAGAGCAGCATAACTGGACCACAAACCACTTTAACATAACGTGTGGAGGTCAATGGATCGAGTATTGAATGCTCCCAAACAAACGTCGCGTAGAATGCATACTTTTACTTTAGAGACTTAAGTACATTCAACAGCAAATACTCGTTTTACTTAAGTAGAATTTGAATGGAGGACTTTTACCAGAGTACTCATTTATCTGGGTATTTCTACTTTTACTTAAATAAAGGAATAAAAGGTGTACTTCTTCCACCACTGACGCTCTCTACCTGACAAAACATGTTCCTCAACAGTCAATAGGCAGGGGATTATTACAGCAGACATTGCCGGGGGAAATTAACTGGCCGTAAATCACAGTAAAGTGAGGGAAGGGGCGGCGATGCCGCAAGGGAAGCAGCACAGATATAAACATGTTCCACAACAGATTCACTGTAGGGAACAATACACCTCCTGCCTAACCGGCCCTCAGAAGAATCAATATGGATAGATGTGACCAGGCTGACCGACTCCCAGAGGCCACAGCTCATTAGAAGAGGTGGAGAATAGATGCTTTGCTGTTTTAGAAGGAGGGAAGGATGAGGTGCCGTTGAGCAAGGCACCTGGGGAAGCGGTGGTCTAAAGGTTAGAGTTCAGCAGGTTCGTGACCTGGAAAGAGTGACCCCGGACCGGCAGGAAAAATCTGGGCAGGGAAGTGGATGAATAACTCTCTCCCGTACCCTCGACACCAACCGCTGAAGTGCCCTTGAGCAAGTCACCTAACCCCCCAACTGCTCCAGTGGAGTTGCTCAGTGGCCAACAGTCAGACTGTGAATGGAATGGAACTGTGTGAATGTGAAGCAGAGCCAGAAAGAGCATCGGTGCTCAGCGAACCTACCCTGGTAAATAAAGTGGCCAGCAGTGGAAGGACTGTGGCTGTACTACAAACCAGTGTGAATGCGTAACTGTGTGTGTGCATCCATGTGGTGATGAAAAGGAGCGCCCAGTCAACATCTTCTGGGTAGATACTTGTTAATTAAATAAATAAATAAATAAAATAAAGTGACATAAGAGGTTGTGAGTAGAGCCACTGGGGCGTATTTACCTGTTTGCCCTCTGGCACGGGCTTCACGATGCCATACAGAGCCACCGTGCTCTCGGTAGACAGGACCACGGCATTGTAGCACTGACACTGAAACACGAGGAGGACATTGCATCATTATTAGAACGTGCACATAATGAAGTACATTAGTAGAGAGAAGTAAAAACAAAGTATAACGTGGGGCACGGAGTACTGGAAGAGAGGCTTATTTACTTTCAGTTCAAAGCGGAAACATAAGTGAAGGCAATGCAGTTTCATTCTCAGAGTCACAAATGGAGATATTTGAAAGTCAGGTACCAGTTTGTCAGTTAGAACACACTGGAGGAAACCAGTCCCATCTCTCAGCACAATGAAGAGCAGGTTCTTCCCTGATTAGGAAACAAGACAGACATACAGACATCAGCTAAAGCCCATGGTGCATAAATCATAGTGTGAACACGGCCCTCTCGATTCATTTTGAGATGCCAAGCACTTTATAGACTCACAATATCCATAACTCACTTACACATACAGACAGACAGACAGACAGACAGACAGACAGACAGACAGACAGACAGACAGACTGACTGACTGACTCAGATAGCCAATCTGCCCCTAGTGGCAGTCCACAGTCATGGCACCTTGACTTTATTTAGAATCCGCCATCATTGTGTTTCCTTGTTGAAATTTTGCTGCTGACATTTCTACAGTTGTCAAAGTTTTAACTTGCGGCATGTAGCAAAGATATTTTAATATTTATATCATAATCTATGTATGCAAAATATATAAGACACACGTTAATGCAAACCTGTCTTGTGACTGCACAAATCCTTTTTTTTTTTTTTTCATTAATAAAAAGAAATGAGAGCTATATGATACGTTGGTGGTTGTGGCGTCTAGTGTACTTGAACTGTGTTATGGAAAATGCTCTGTAGTGTGTCAGTAGGACTGTGTTTGCCCATCCTCACCTTGCCTCCTCAGTCGGTGGACCCACCCAAACACCTTGACTCTCTGTCCCCTCAGAGGCTCCAGCTGGTGGATCTTAGACTGGAGGAAGACACAAGGAACATTTACATTTTATTCCCACATATCCTTTCATGAAAAGGTGTCAACAATTCATTTACAATACAATTCCCTTTCCTTCTAATTAGCTAATTATAATCGAAGGAATATATGTCTATGTGTTTAGTAAAGTTTAAAGTTTATTTATTTATTACCCAGGGACAATGCACATCAATCAACACTTTCAGTTTCCACATCAATGTGACAGAGTTAGCCAATGAGCTAGTTTTAATCCGTAGTCCCGGCCTAACATGCATGTCTCTTGGTTGGCGTTTGCCTGTCCTTCGCATTTCTCGAAAACCATTCATCCGATCGACTTCACACTTGGCAGGTGTATTGCTGAGGAGGACCCATGGGGAGTGCAGTGTCGAGCGTGAAGTCGATTGGTTGTGCAGTTCTCGACTACGCTCCGAACGGGCACACGTTGTTAGTGGCTACTACACGCTCCGAACAAGCATGACCCCCGACAACGCTGCAAGCAGCAATACCGGGGGCCAGGCAATCGGCCCCGTTCCGAACGGGCACATGTTCCGGGCACTGCACTGGTAGAGTGGAAAGAATGGTTTGACGCCAACAACTGAGCTGACTGACCGTCGTGGGCTCAGGGAGGCTGGAGTCATTCTCGATGATGATCTTCTTGGCCTCGTCCAGGTTCTTCTCTCTCCTATCGGTGTCCTCCGCCTGTCGATCACACAGACATTACAAATCACAACAAGCTGAAACTAGTTCTATTCAACTGACAATGTATATGATTAATGATGTATTTTCATGAATGAACATTTCTTCTTGATTCAGAAAAATCAAACCAGATCGTTGTGGGTTCCTTTATAGCACACACCCACTTTAAACAAACACACTGTAGCACCCACTCCCCACACTTTATATTTATTGATGAAGGATTGCACTACAACTCGTACACCTTACTGTAAATTGTACCTAAATTGTACCTCATCCCATTTCTGCTTTGCACTATATAGTACTGTACATTAGTACACTGCATAGTATTGTATATTATATGGTAACTCAAAACATTGTACATATGTCTATACCGAACACTGTGACCTCATTTTCTTCTTCTAAATTACATGCTATACTATGTTATTTGATACTATCTTGTCTAGCACAGTCTCTGGAGCGTAACAGTAAGAAGCATTTTGTATGAAAGTATTCTGTACTTCTGTATGACAACTATTAAAGAAACTTGAACTTGAAACTTTAGTCAGGGCAAGAAACAACATTTTCCATCCACAGACCACAGTAAACTCACCAGACACTTTCATTATTCTACCGGCGGGCCAAATAAAGATTTAACAATAGAAGAGTTTGGTTACCTGCCAAAATGTCTAATAGAGTACACAAACATACCAGCCACATACAAAATATACCAACACTTCAACCCCTCCTCTAGAGTTCTGACGTGATGGTTTTAGGGCCCGGCTACATTGACCCGTCGTGTCTGTCCATCTACGTCCGTTTTTCATTCTATTTCAACAAGGAGTGTCCCTTTCTTGGACGTGGGGCTGATGATGCGTCTGTCTCAGATTAACTTGGGTCATAATTTAAAAACAATCAATGGACAGTAATACCTTCCGCCATTTTTTCATTTTGTATTATTATCTCTGCTATCTTTGCTGATGGATCAGTGTAGCCGGGCCCTTACTTCCTGTACAGATGATGTTATTGATGTGGGAGTTACCATAGATATCTATAGAACACTAGATAGCTTAAGGCGGAGTCACCAGCGTCACTGAACCGCCGCCATCTTGCCAGGGGCAGCCTTGAGTGAGAGTGAGTGAGCTGCACAGACAAAAATACTCATAACTCGCTGAAATATTGACGGATTTACAAACGGGTTGGTTTGCTATAAACATCAAAGATGTAGTTATGATACTGCATACTTATATAAAAAAAAATTTAAAGATGTTTTTTTTTACAAACCGCTTGAATCATAGCCACGTTAATAATGCTTGTAATAAACCAAACCGTTTGTAAATCCGTCAATATTTCAGCGAGTTATGAGTATTTTTGTCTGTGCAGCTCACTCACTCTCACTCAAGGCTGCCCCTGGCAAGATGGCGGCGGTTCAGTGACGTCGCTCTCCATTGGCCGGCAGCGCGGGCAAGCTATCTAGTGTTCTATATATATCTATGGGAGTTACTCGCCCCTGCTCTGGTCTTTTATTTTTTTTATATATTCTATTTATTTTTGGGCTTTCTGTATTTTTCACCCAACCCATCGTTATGCCAATTCCCTTCCTGGTCGTTGCACGCATTGCCCCACTGTCGGCCTGGGGAGGGTGTAGAACTACCACATGCCTCCTCCGATACATGTGGAGTCGCCAGTCGCTTCTTTTCACCTGGCAGCGAGGAGTTTCACTGGGGGTACGTAACGCGTGCAGAGGTTCACGCTATTTCCCCCAGATCCCCTCCCTGCTGAACAGGCGCCCCGACCGACTAGTAGGAGTCACAGTTTACAACGACCAGGAACCATACCCCACCGGCTTCCCACCCGCTAACACTGCCAATTGTGTTAGTAGGGACGACTGACCAAGCCGGAGGTACCGCTGACAGCTGGATTCGATCCCAGAGTCTCTGCGGTGGTAGAATCCTTTAAGATATCCCCTCAAATGTTTATAGATGCAAAGCCTCTTTTTAGAATGGCAATGAATTAAAGCTGTTGGTATGCTTCAGAACTAAGGATGTGGATTATTTAATTTTTTTTTTACTAGTCGACATGTCTGAGGCATCTACCGACAAGTCGTCTGCTTTTTATGCGTTTCTTTTTTAAGATTCTGATGTAGACCCATCATCTTAAAAGATGCGCTATATGTTATATAGCTTAATTCACCACAAAATGTATCTCAAATTAATGTACGTTTATTTTACGAGATAGGCCTGTTTATTTTCATATATGGATTTGCTTATTCCACACTTATCACATCCATTCCAACAGACATTCCAATGTTCCCTCTCTGTTGTGGTCTGTTTAACGGCATGTGGCTATATTGATCCGTTGTGTCTGACCATCTACGTCTGTTTTTTTTTTTTTATTAATTTTCAATGAGGAGTATCCGGTTGTTGGACAGGGTTGATGTTGTGTCCATCTCCGCCAGATTTGTGTCCATTTTGACAGACAGAAAGGTTTGAAGAGGGTGAACTTTTGGAACTGACTGATTCGTTACCATCCACAAAGCTGTTGTTTCCGCAAAGGCACTATTACATTAAGTTCTCATTTAAAAATAAACCAACGGATAATAATAGCATGTACAATAATGCTGTATATATATATATATATATATATATATATATATATATATATATATATATATATATATATATATATATATATATATATATATTTATTCTTACCGTATATATCTGTCAGTACATACCTGCATATAATCCTTTTTACATATTTGTAGGTACTATATCTATATATCCTTTACTAGTTATCCTGCCGGCCAGTATGTCTACTACCATACTGTCTTTATACCTGTACATATTAATATTACAACTCTGTACATACATCTGATTAGCACTATACTCAAATGCACAAGGAACAGGCTTTTCCATTCCTTATTATAGGGGAGCACCTAGTGGTAACAGGTGGAACAGCAACCTGTTGGAACAGCAATCCATGGTGCCGCATAAAATGAGTCTAAACTGCCACCTCATTATTTCAATGGTTTACAAGATTTCTGATTACTACTTTTACTGTTATGGATGGAAGAGCCGCACATTGACGGGCAAAGAGCCGCATGCGGCTCACGAGCCGCGGGTTGGCCACCCCTGCCCTAATGGGTCCTGGTCCTGTTTCTAATGGGTCTTGACAAGACTGGAGTACCAGTCTATGTTACTGGGTCCCAGCATCAGAGGGTCATTTTGTTTTCCTATGCTAGAATATATTTTTTCTCAACTACCTACATTCAAAGTATTCATAATAATTAAGTCTATAATTAAGTTTAATATTTACTTTGTATGTAATGGACTGCACTTATATAGCGCTTTTATCCAAATCCAATGTATGCCTCACAGTCACACACACATTCGCACACCGACGGCGGAGGCAACCATGCAAGGTGCCAACCTGGTCATCGGGAGCAATTAGGGGTTAGGAGCGGGAATCGAACCGGGAACCTTCCGATCACCAGACGACCACTCTACCTCCTGAGCCACTGTGTTGACTGAAACGTCAAGCAGCCGTCAGCCGACTGGTCGTGTCAACATCGTCATCCCTACGTCTCACGCACCTCCTTCTACATTGATCCCTACGTCTCACGCACCTCCTTCTACATTGATCCCTACGTCTCACGCACCTCCTTCTACATTGATCCCTACGTCTCACACACCTCCTTCTTCTACATTGATATCTACATCTCAAACGCCTCCTTCTTCTACATTGATCCCTACGTCTCACGCACCTCCTTCTTGTCCTTGGAGTCGTTCTTCATCTGCTCTCTGTTCCAGGCCTTCTTCACATTCTTCATCTGAGTCTTGGAGATCACCGCCCAACGCTGGGAGAAGAGGAAGGAAAGAAAGGAAGGAAAGAAAGAAATATAAATCATCCATATCATCATCCATTCACCCAGACTGTGAATCACACTTGATGAAGAATTATTGATCGACTAATCCGATCTGAACACAAACTTAAAAATTGGCACTTCACATGATTTATTTTGCACATAATCTCACACATCCAGTTTTGCACACATTCATTTAGTTTGACAGTTATTGGGACAGTTATTAGTGGCCATATTCAAACTCATTTACTCTCAATAACTATCAAACTAAATGTGTGTGTGCAAAACTGTTGAGAGTTTTTGGACGTGTGTGAGATTATGTGCAAAATAAATCAGCATTTTTTATTTTTTGCAAATCGCCCCTTTAATTCATTGTTTGCATTGGATCTTACCTCCCCCTC
This sequence comes from Notolepis coatsorum, assembly GCF_963971535.1. NCBI lineage: Eukaryota > Metazoa > Chordata > Actinopteri > Aulopiformes > Paralepididae > Notolepis > Notolepis coatsorum. Next base: position 30,574,177 of record NC_140175.1, on the reverse strand, counting down.
CACCTGCGAGTCCACATATATGGTTGGAAAGGGCTCCTTTCCTGCAGACGACAGAGCCTGTGAAGAGTGGATGCAGGTCAGAATACATGCCAGTACTAAAGACTCACTGCCCAGGCCGCCACCCTTAATCAGTCATAGCGGGTCAGTGCACAGTTGGCAGGGGTGGAAGAGGTACACAGTTCCTTTACTTAAGTAAAAGAGATAGAAATATTAAGATAAATGAGTACTCTGGTAAAAGTAAAAGTCCTCCATTAAAATTCTACTTGAGTAAAAGTAGAGAAGTATTTGCTATTGAATGTAATTATGTATCTAAAGAAACGGTATGCATTCTACATGACATTTGTGTATTCCAGTGCTTGGGAGCATTCGATCCTTGACCCATTGACCTCTAAAAGGTTCTGATTTAAAGTGTATGTTAAAGTGGTCCAGCTATGCTGCTCTGATTAAAGGTTCTGTTAAAGTGGTATGTGGTCCAGTTATGCTGCTCTGATTAAAGGTTATGTTAAAGTGGTATATGGTCCAGTTATGCTGCTCTGATTAAAGGTTATGTTAAAGTGGTATATGGTCCAGTTATGCTGCTCTGATTAAAGGTTATGTTAAAGTGGTATATGGTCCAGTTATGCTGCTCTGATTAAAGGTTATGTTAAAGTGGTATATGGTCCAGTTATGCTGCTCTGATTAAAGGTTATGTTAAAGTGGTATATGGTCCAGTTATGCTGCTCTGATTAAAGGTTATGTTAAAGTGGTATGTGGTCCAGTTATGCTGCTCTGATTAAAGGTTATGTTTAAGTGGTATGTGGTCCAGTTATGCTGCTCTGATTAAAGGTTATGTTAAAGTGGTATGTGGTCCAGTTATGCTGCTCTGATTAAAGGTTATGTTAAAGTGGTATGTGGTCCAGTTATGCTGTTCCGATTATATAATCTATTAATCTCCATACATTTATGCCGTGTTTTCTATGCAAAATCGTTTTCTTCAAGGTAACTAGTAACTGGTGGGTTCAGATAGATGTAGTGGAGTAAAAGTATAAAGTTACCTAAAATGAAAATACTTGTATAAAGTGCAAGTAGCTCAAAGTTGTACTTAAGTACAGTACTTGAGTAAAAAATACTTAGTTACTCAGGGTGAGGGACCACCAGACGGAGCTCTGACCCAAAATCAATGTACAGTGTCTTCGTCAAATGTATATACTCTCTTTTTTAGACTCTTCTTGTATCAAAAACAGTACTGTATTTGTAAATCTGGTATGTCATAAATGTATAGATGTAGCAGTACTGTCTATCTGTATGTCATGTATGTCATATGTTATGATGAATTGAAAATGGGGGACCCTGATGTAAACAAGACGAAAGTCTTTCTCTGGTCTGCATCCCCTTAACAATTGTGTGTATTGAGCTGTACTGTATTGTACCCATTCTGCAATCTGTTAATAAAACGTTCAATCAATCAATCAATCAAACCCCTCAACGGCTGCATTATTGTGTCCTTGTTTTTTAGTAATGACAATGAATATACCCTGGCTAGCCTCATTCAGCTCAATAGTGGAAACTAAGCAAATCCATTAGGTTAGAAGCCTTGAATTATCGATTGGCAATAAGCTTGGTTCTATACAGAATGATCATTTTGACGTTATGAAGTGATGCAGTGAAAAACGAGACATAGTGTAGTACAGCTTTTCTCTCATGAGGAGGTGGAGTACAAATGTAACAATATTTCCTAAATATTAACAATGTTATAACCAGTCTGCAATAGGCCAGCCGACGCGCTGGTGCCTCTTACCTTCAGTGGTGTTTTAAAAGGCTTCTGCTCTGTGCCGTCCCCATCCTGATCACTCCCCTCCTTGTCCGACACATACAGCATACCTGCAAAGACACCAGACAACATGAGCTTCATCATCTATCCATACATTTAAACTTCTTATAATGTGACCTTTCAAACAATGACCGGTGGCAATACCTTTCAAACAATGACCGGTAAGGGTAATACCTTTCAAACAATGACCGGTAAGGGTAATACCTTTCAAACAATGACCGGTAAGGGTAATATGTGTGAGAAGTGGCTGGGAGAGCTGGAAAGGTACTTTTCATAAACAAAATGTCACCAGTATTTAAAAATGGTAAATGGTGCATTTATATAGTGCTTTACAATTCTTTGTTCCTCACATTCACCCATTCACTCACACACAGACGGCGGAGGCAACCATGCAAGGTGCCAACCTGCTCATCGGGAGCAATTAGGGGTTAGGAGCGGGAATCGAACCGGGAACCTTCCGATCACCAGACGACCACTCTACCTCCTGAGCCACTGTCGCCCCCTGGTTTCGATGGTGGCCAGTATTTATTTACCCCCACCCTGCCTGTGGTTGATTCAGTCATTGATTTGGGAAGAGGAATAGTTTCACCCTCAACAACGTATAACAACTAGAATGGGTGCTCGTTGGAGCACATTATGTCATCATGCTATAGTTGGTAATACATTATGTCCCTCCAATGAATGAAGGACGTCTGGCATATACTGTGTACATAAACACATACGTTTTATGTCGTCTGTTGTAGGCCTTTTCAGGATGTGTGTGAGTCACTGATGCTTTCATGCAGTTTGTGGTTTTCATTGAGATTGATCGATAGCAAACCAAAATTGTGGTGACTTCTCCAAACGCAACAGAATAACACTAGCTGGTTATGACGTACAATTAACGCTGGTTTCAATGGCTTTAGACACAATATCTCATGCTGCTTTATGATTTGTAAAAAACAGCTCATCCCTCACACATCAGTGTGTTGTATGGATTGTTTTGTCAGGTCAGTCATCCCTGGCGATAAGAAGACATTTGTATACAAACTAAACCATCCTGGGGCAGCTACCAACTTAATAAGCACTTTACTCATTCAACCAAGAGGTGGACATTACAATATGAGATCACAACTTTATATCACATATCATGTTCCCACTGTCAGAACTGAACATATTAGATGCCGTCTTGCCATGGAGTGCTTATGTTTTTAATATAGTCTGTTTTCTATTAGGCATAACAAAAAATATTGTTTTTGTTCCTGTTGTTGTCAGTTAAGGCCATGGGTAGGTAGGGAATTTATTTTATTTTATTCTTTCCCACGGCGACTATGGATAGAGAATTTCTTTATTTAATTCAAATGTTCACAACAACATGGATGCATGTACTCTGCCAGCATGTTTAATATCCATAATGCTAAAGGTTTGACTAAGATTTCTATGAAACTTTATTCAAAACAAAAACAAAACAGGATTTTTTTTTATTATTATTATTTTTAAAAACTCATAAAATATATTGGGTCGCACCTAAATTGGCAGGGTCGGTCAGCAACCGGAAACAAACCATTCTTTTTTTTAGGCCGGGCATAACAAAAAATATTGTTTGTTTCCTGTTGGTTGTCAGTTAAAGGGGAACTCCACTTTTTTTGGAAATTAGCTTATTTAACATCTTCCCTGGAGTTAGACAAGAAGATGCATACCTTTTTTGTCTCTGTGCGTGCATTTTAGCTTTGGGAATAGACGCTCCGTTAGCATAGCTTAGCTTCATCACTGGAAGTGAGGCAGGACAGTAGCCTTACAGTGCCTTACAGTGTATTGCAAGGTCTGACATTGACCAAACTTGATATGCATGACCTTGGTGGGCTCTAGGTCAACTCCTGAAAAGGGGGTCAATGTCAGACTTTGCAATCAAAAGTTAGGGGGCTAATAACCCTTGCCATAATTTCAGTGCGCCCCCTAACTTTTGATTGCAAGGTCTGACATTGACCCCCTTTTCAGGAGTTGACCTAGAGCCCACCAAGGTCATGCATATCAAGTTTGGTCAATGTCAGACCTTGCAATACACTGTAAGGCACTGTAAGGCTACTGTCCTGCCTCACTTCCAGTGATGAAGCTAAGCTATGCTAACGGAGCGTCTATTCCCAAAGCTAAAATGCACGCACAGAGACAAAAAAGGTATGCATCTTCTTGTCTAACTCCAGGGAAGATGTTAAATAAGCTAATTTCCAAAAAAAGTGGAGTTCCCCTTTAAGGCCATGGGTAGGTATAGGGAATTTATTTTATTTTATTTTTTATTTTATTCTTTCCCACGGCGACTATGGATAGGGAATTTCTTTATTTAATTAAAAAATCAATATCGTGCACCCCTAATAACAACCCTTAAAGGAAAACTCCAACATTTTGGGAAATTAGCTTATTTAACATCTTCCCTGGAGTTAGACAAGAAGATACATACCTACCTTTTTTGTCTATCTGCATGCATTAGGCTTAGGGAACGCCCGCACCGTTAGTGTAGCTTAGCTTCATCACTGGAAGTGGGTCAGACTTTTACCCTGAAGTTCCCTACAGTCCCCTACAGTCACGAAATACACGCCAAATACAACTCCAAAACGTTCCTGTAAACATGTTGTGACCTGTGTATTTACCACGTGGAGAAATAAAAAATAATTGAATTAGACATTTACGTTTTCTAAGCAAATATACTCGGAACTATTTTTTGCCTAAACACTCCTCTCGGGGCGCAGTGATTTCATGCAACGCAGTGCTACTTTCTAACGCTAACGCCAGTGTTTGTTTACATTTTCATTTCATTCAAAGGATCCGAACCGATTGAAGTTTATGGATACCATGACTGTGGTAAGTTTTAATTTATGTTTTTAGATGGAAGGCTGTATTCCATCTGTCTAACGTTAGCGAATATTGTGAGATTAATGAATAGGACATAACGTTGCTGGACTATCGACCTAGTTAGCCCCTTTCCTGACTGCGATGCACGGCTACAGGGTTTGGGCGAGTGAATCCACACTCATGGTATTATTATAACTAATTTATTGTGTAACGCCTATCCACTATCCATAAACTTCAATCGGTTCGGATCCTTTGAATGAAATGAAAATGTAAACAAACACTGGCGTTAGCGTTAGAAAGTAGCACTGCATTGTAGTGTTGTCAAAAATATCGAAGTATCGATACATATCGATACTGAATATTTAAAACGGTTTCGATACTCATTTCCCGAAATACCGATACTTTCTGCAGTATCTGTACCAGCTGGCGAGTGTTCTACCGGAAGTTGTTGACATGCTGTTCAGAGCACGCTTGCCCCTCCGCCTCCTCCAGCCCTCCCCCTCACAGGGCCGTCTTCAGTTTGTAAACAAACATTTTAGCTGAAGATGGCAAATGCAGAGCCTCCGCAACTTGTGCTTGTGGATAAAGAAAACAGCAGAAGTGCTGTTTGGAGGTACTTCGGGTTTGAAGTAAACAACGAAGGACAAGCTAAAGATGCCACGATGCCCATTTGCAAGCGGTGTTACAGAGCAGTGCCAACGCGGATCTCCATAAAGAAATGAAAGAGGTTCGTGACAGCTGCTCTTTCAACGTCACTGTGACTGAAGCATTAAACCATTAACTCTAGTTTAATACATGATACGTTGTCTACTGATGGCGCATAATATCAACAGCTGATTCGTTGTTAGTAACGTTACAGCCATTAGCTAACGTTAGCTACTGCTAGTCGTTCCTCCGTTAGCTTAGCTGGCCACCTTTATAATTACTGCATGGAAACGGAGTAATGTTAACGTTTAAACGTTATGTCGAGGTCATGCAATACTACAGTCGACATAAGGTTAACGTTACCCCGTTTCCATGAAGTGTTTAAATAGCAGCAATCTTGTTAAATGCTCAGAGCATAGCTTCTCTCTCTCTCTCTCAACCAGCAACAAAAGCTAAATGTTTAAAAATATATATATATATATATTATTATTATTATTATTATATATATATATTTTTGGTATCGAAATGGTATAGAAGTATCGATACTTTTCAAGGTATCGTATCGAGGTCGTAATTCCAGTATCGTGACAACACTACTGCGTTGCGTGAAATCACTGCGCCCGAGAGGAGTGGTTAGGCAAAAAATAGTTCAGAGTATATTTGCTTAGAAAACGTAAATGTCGAATTCTATTATTTTTTTTATTTCTCCACGTGGTAAATACACAGGTCTCAACATGTTTACAGGAACGTTTTGGAGTTGTATTTGGAGTGTATTTCGTGACTGTAGGGAACTTCAGGGTAAAAGTCTGACCCACTTCCAGTGATGAAGCTAAGCTACGCTAAGTGCGGGCGTTCCCTAAGCCTAATGCATGCAGAGACAAAAAAGGTATGTATCTTCTTGTCTAACTCCAGGGAAGATGTTAAATAAGCTAATTTCCCAAAATGTTGGAGTTTTCCTTTAAGCAATACATGGATATTGTATATTTATGGCAGCTGACGAAGCACGCAAATAGGGAAGGGCCGCTGAACAGATTGGGATAAGAAAGGAGAAAAAACTGCAAATCCTGGCTTTTATCTCTTTTATGAATATGAGTTAGCTGATGCAACCATATGGCAACGTTGTATTGCGGTGTGAGTCACAGCAGTACGCTGGTAGTATTGCCCCACTGTTTGGTTTGATTGATTGAAAACTTTATTTAACAGATTGCAGAATGGGTACAGTACAGCTCAATAGATACAATTGTTAAGGGGATGCAGACCAGAGAAAGACTTTCGTCTTGTTTACATCAGGGTCCCCCATTTTCAATTCATCATAACATATGACACACACGACATACAGATAGACAGTACTGCTTCTATACATTTATGACATACCACCAGATTTGCAAATACAGTACTGTTTGTGATACCAAAACGAGTCCAGAAAAGAGAGTATATACATTTGACGTAGAAACTGTACATTGGAGGTGGTTGGGTGGGTGGGGTGGGGGACACTGTACACTGTACATTGGAATATTGACAAAGCCATACTTGGTTGATTGAATTGATTGATAACTTTATTAACAGATTGCAGAATGGGTACAGTACACTAGTACAGCTCAATACATACAATTGTTAAGGGGATGCAGACCAGAGAAAGACTTTCGTCTTGTTTACATCAGGGTCCCCCATTTTCAATTCATCATAGTCACTCATGGTCATTTACTGTACATTGGAGGCATTGAATGACAGCTAGCCGACATGTCCACACACATACATACACAGACACTGGCGTACATAAAACCCACTCGGAGGGGTGTCCTTGCTTCATTCATTTCTCTAGCAAGAGATATACGACTTCACACTTGAGATGTAAACTAATCGGGAGCAGATTTACTGATGTATCAAGTATAAGTATCTAATAAATAATGCTAGCTCGCATGCTAACTAGACAACGCCGTGTAGCTGGACTGATGCAATAATGATGGTACCGCACATGACTTCATCATCAGCTAACGTTAGCGAGCTACTACTTCTTACCCACAGAAAGCTGTTCCACACCTTTTGTTATAGTGCCCGCCATGACTGGCCAAGTACTCCGACGACCACGAAGGGGATTTGTATTAACTTCACAAAAATATATATAATAAGACTAAGCGACAGCCGCTGTCCTCAATCGATCTGCAAGCATGCGAGTGTATGTGCATCGGCTCCCTCCCTCCACACAGCAACCAGAGCAACCTCTCACGACTTTGATTAGACACGCCTCTTTCTGACAATTACTCCATTTCCACAACGTTGATTGGAGTTTGTGGACAGGTCGTTCACTAAAACAGCGACTTTGATTCGCCTTCATTCATGTCACTCCCGGCTTTGCGGCTCTGCAGATATCCCCTATTGAAAACAGCTACTTTGATTCGCCTTCATTCATGTCACTCCCGGCTTTGCCCCGCCTTTAGTAAAGCGTGGTTGGCCCGCGTGCTTCTGTGTGTTTTCATGAGTAGGGTCCAGCTGCAGCGCCGAAGAATCCAATTCAATTCAATTCAAATAGGCTTTATTGGCATGAAATATCAACATACTTATTGCCAAAGCAAGTCCAACATACAAACAATAACATATATATTATTAAGCAATAAAACATACCATAATATTAGCAATAAGTAAAACAATCAACAGAAACATATTAAATTACAAAATAATCATTCAATCGGGTAGTCATTTTACAGATGTAGCCACCCAGATACATGTATTTACAGGGCTTGTTCTCTTATTGTATGACAACCATCTACATATTTTGCAGCTAATACTGTACACTGACTTTTCTCCCCACATATATATAACAGCTTTTGATTATCAGGGAGATGGATAAACTGTGGATCAATTTTATTTATTTTATAAAAGAAAACTTCTCTTAGATCCTTGTATTTCTCACAGTATAGTAGGAAGTGAGGTTCTGTCTCAACATCCCCCTGATGACAAAGTGAACACAGCCTGGCCTCTCTGGGCAGCCAGTTCTGCCTGTAACGGCCTGTTTCTATGGCTAGACTATGTCCACTCAGTCTGTACCGTGTCAATGTCTTTCTTAATTTTATATCATTCACAGTGGTCAGGTATTCTGCCACCGTGTACTCTCTGTTTAGGGTCAAATAGAATTCTAATTTACTTTGAGATTTGGTTGATTTGTTCCAATATTCTATATAGTTTTCTTTTTGTTTTGAGGTTATTTGGTTGGGCCAGATTTTTTGGTATCTGTCCTGAGGCATTTGTGGGCAGAGATTTCTGACTAGCTGGCAGAGGGGACTCTTATCTGGGTTCATCTCTTGGCTCTGAAGGGCTTTGTAGTGGTAGGAGTGGGGGTCACTTGATTGGAGGTGTGTGTAACATTTTATGGCTCGCTTTTGAATTTGAATGATTAGGGGGTATTGGCCGAGTTCTGCCCTGCATGCATTATTGGCAGTGTGTCTGTGGACCTTAAGTAGGTTTTTGCACAATTCTGCATGCAGTACTTCTAATGGGTGTTTTTCCCATTTTGGGAAATCTTGGTTAGTTAATGGACCCCACACTTCACTGCCATATAATATTATTGGATTTATTACGGAATTTAGAATTTTGAGCCAGGTCCTAATTGGGATGTCAATTGGAATTTTCCTTTTGATGGCATAAAAAGCCCTTCTTCCCTTCTCCTTCAATTCATTCACAGCCATATTGAAGTTTCCATTATGATTTATTTTCAATCCCAAATATGGGTAGCTTTTTGTGTTTTCTAATATGTGTGTGCCTAATTTAAATGTATTATGTGAACTCTGAGACTCGTGTCTCCTTTGAAAGATCATGACTTTAGTCTTCTTCATGTTTACGTTCAGAGACCATGTCTGACAGAACTGGTGGAGGATGTCTAGGTTCTGTTGTAGACCCTCTTTAGTGGCTGACAGCAGAACCAGATCATCTGCGTACATCAGTAATTTTACATTGGTATCGTGCAGAGTCAGACCGGGTGCAGTAGAAAGTTCTAATAACTTTGCTAATTCATTTATATATATATTGAACAATGTTGGGCTTAAATTGCACCCCTGGCGGACTCCGCGACCCTGGGTGAAGAAATTTGTTCTTTTATTTCCAATTCTAACAGCACATCTGTTTTTTGTGTACATGGATTTGATCAAGTCATATGTATTTCCTCCAACACCACTTTCTAGAATTTTGAAGAAAAGACCTTTGTGCCAAATTGAGTCAAAGGCTTTTTCAAAATCGACAAAGCAGGAATATATTTTGTATCCTCTCGAGGGGCAAGCCTGTGGCAGGGTCCAGAACGCCAGCCCTGATTCCAAACTCTAACCTAAAACCAACTTCGAAAGAGTCGCCGTGATAAACTAGGCGTTAGGTAGTTTGCAGGCTGTTAGACCCGGAAATGGGCAAATACACAGCTCGTCACGCGATCAGAGAGGCGTCTCTACAATTCGTAGCCGCATTTCTGCAGACCCCTCTCTGATTGGTTGAACTCCATTTTTGCAGACCCCTCCCATTTCTGCAGACCCCTCTCTGATTGGTTGAGCGAAGCCCCTCTCTGATTGGCCCCCCGCATGAGCCGAGACAAGCTCCTCTAGCCAGGAGACAAGCTCCTCTAGCCAGGAGTCGAAACTCCGTTAACTCCAGAGAGAAAGGCTGAACGCAATTTATACGCATGGAAGTATTGATTACGGCATTACGCCATAACGAATCATTAAAAAAATATACCGTTAACTGGAATATGTTGTGTGTGCCTTTACACATGTTGGATAGGATTATGTAATTGGTTTGTATAGCTTCGCGTATAACGTTATTTCGCGTGACTTCACGGTTTATTCACATTTCACAACACAGCCAGCGTTCAACTTGTTTACACTCCCCACTTACTGTACAATGTAACATTTAGATTAACCCAGTTGTCTATCTGTATGTCATATGTTACGATTAATTGAAAATGGGGGACCCTGATGTATACAAGACGAAAGTCTTTCTCTGGGGTCTGCATTCCCTTAACAATTGTATGTATTGAGCTGTACTGTGTACTGTACCCATTCTGCAATCTGTTAATAAAGTTTTCAATCAATTCAATCAATCAATAACTAGACAGTTACAATATAACATTTAGATTAATTAACCCAGTTAATGCCTTAAGAGAGAGAGGCTGGTGGTCAAGTCAAGTCAAGAGTTATTTGTCACAAGTTGTTTATTTGCATACAAGTTTACAATGAAATGCGGGTGGTCTTGCCCGCAACGATGTGCATAATACAATAGTAATAACATAAAGACGATGAATTGAAAATGTCTAGGCCTACCACAAGTTCAAAATCTGGTATGTCATAAATGTCTAGATGTAGCAGTACTGTCCATCTGTCTACCTGTATGTCATATATGTTATCATGAATTGAACATGGGGGACCCTGATGTAAACAAGACGATGAATTGAAAATGTCTAGGCCTACCACAAGTTCAAAATCTGGTACGTCATAACAGATGGACAGTACTGCTACATCTAGACATTTATGACATACCAGATTTTGAACTTGTGGTAGGCCTAGACATTTTCAATTCATCGTCTTGTTTACATCAGGGTCCCCCATGTTCAATTCATGATAACATATGAGAGTATTAGTGGTCTGGTCTGGACAAGTATTTGCACTACTGCGCACCATTTTCAACTTCACTTTCGTCTCGTTTACATAGGTACATAGACATTTATGACATGTAATAATAGAGTAAACTTGTAAATAGACAGTAATGTTACATCTAGACATACCAGATCTAGTAATAATAGAGTAAACTTAACTTTCGTCTCAGTAACAATGTTCATAAAGTGTACATCTAGACATGATGTGTACATAGACAGTAATGATACATCTCTAGACATACCAGATCTAGTAATAATAGAGTAAACTTAACTTTCGTCTCAGTAACAATGTTCATAAAGTGTACATCTAGACATTTATGACATACCAGATCTAGTAATAATAGAGTAAACTTAACTTTCGTCTCAGTAACAATGTTCATAAAGTGTTGAGTGCTACAGTGTAGGTTAGTTTATTAGGGTTAGATTTTTTTTATTTAGATAATGGTTGAAGTAGATGACCCGACTTCTCTTTGATGACCCTCCCGGAGCTTGGATAGGAGTAGGAATAAACTGTACATATACAGCACTGTTTGAACCTGGCACACAACATACTTCACATGTCATTTTTCTTTTTGTGGATACGAAGATGATGAGTACCGGTCTTCTCCTCAGACATATAAAATCAGTTTTTCAATACAAGTACGACTCAAGACACAGAACATTAGTATGCAAAATAAAAAATGAACACAGATTTTGAGTGTGAATGAAAACTTTATTTCAACAAGATTGCAGAATGGGTACAATACAGTACGGCTCAATACACACAATTGTTAAGGGGATGCAGACCAGAGAAAGAAGTTTTGTCTTGTCTTCTCGTACTAAAAATGTGACTGATAGCACAGAGACGGCTGCAGTTACACACAGGGCCATTTTCGTTTCGTTTTCAGGGTCAGTTTCGCTTTTCAGAACGCAACGTAATGGCAGGCAAGTTAGGCCCAGTCCACACGAGCGCTGGATTTAATATAACCATGATTGTATGTGAGCAGTTGCACTGTTCGGCCACACACAACCGGGGATTTGCTACACTGCAACCCAGGTCTTTGAAAACCGGAGTCCAGGGTGAAGTTTTGCAGTTTTGTGTGGGCATAGCAACCAAGGTTGGAGGGAGGGAGCAGAATAAATTATTTGTAGAAATTTGCCTACCAGTTGTTGTTGGATAAGGTTTCGGGACTTCGTCCAGGGTTGGTCTGGTGAGTAGTCATTGTCCACTGGAATCTCAAGTTCTACAGGGATGGACATACACAAAAATATAAGAGAAATAGTAACAATGTTTAATAAAACTAATAGTGTAGAGGTAAGAATTACTGTAGGTAGGCATAGGTTTTTATAGGCCTGCTTCTGCTGCAGAAGCCAGGTTCTATGGTGTAATAGTTAGCACTCTTGACTTGGAGCAATTAAGAGTTCACTATTTAAGGTGGTGGGTGGCAGTTTAATATGATTATTGGACAAATCATGCATGGTTTCAGTCAAGGCGGCTAAACTTGAATTTAAGACATTTTAAGACTTTCTAAGGACCCATGCATGCAATTCCACTTACTTGTCATTGCTGGGGGCAGACCTGAACCAGCTTCAGGGAGCACACCTTGAGCTGCTTCCAGTGATAGATCAAGGACTGCTTCCTGTGACACTGTAAGCAGATGACAAACACAGCTTAGTAAGGAACAGTGAACTTGATGAATGAAGACATTTATACATTATTTCCTAGATCAATTAAAAACAGGATTAATGCATTAAATATCTTTAATGCAAGTGCAAGTAGAAAATGTACCCAATACAGCCTGGTGGTAGCTGTTTATTGCCACCGCTGTCGTCCCAAATAACTTTTTGATGTTGTCCATTCGCTTCTTGTTTTTGTTGTTGTTGAAGTGTTCTAGGATGTTTCTCATTAGGAACAGATGGGTCGATGGTAGTTGCTGCGTTAAAAAGTCATTGTTCTTTCTCATTTGTGCAAACAGTTGTTCTGCAACTTGACTGTTTACATGTCCTGCAGTTTGAGGGACTATTATTATTATTAATACTAGATCTGGTATGTCTAGATGTAACATTACTGTCTATTTACAAGTTTACTCTATTATTACATGTCATAAATGTCTATGTACCTATGTAAACGAGACGAAAGTGAAGTTGAAAATGGTGCGCAGTAGTGCAAATACTTGTCCAGACCAGACCACTAATACTTGTCCAGACCGCCTCCAACCCGTCCAGCCTGGCTCTGCGGCTCTGCAGATACCCCCTACTCCAGTGAGAGGATTCTCCGGCGCTGCAGCTGGACCCTATTGGAGTCTATTCATCCTTGTCGGCCGACGATAGGAGGCGCTGTTCTGCACCTCCATTCAACTTCACTCTCTGCAGTAGCGCACGTGTAGTACCCTATCATTCTTGGCACGTTACGGATTTTTTGTGTTTTATCGGACCGTTTTGGACACTATTTGTAGGGGGACGGTGGTTTTGAATCGACGCGGACACACCGTCGCAAGTATCAAGTTGTGTCAAACGTCAATCACAGTAAACAACGCGTTCCTGCGCAGTGTTTGTCTGCTGATGCTAACGGGGTTAGCCGCCCGGCGAGTATCATCTGGACAACATGCCCTGGCTGGTCTGGATGAGGGGGTCACCGTCATAGCAAAGATATGATCCTACAATCGATCAGTGGTGGTTTGGTTTCTCGTCCACAACAATGATGGAGGATTATAAATTCCCACGACAACTTTTCCCCTCGCATTTCAACTCGGGGCCGTCCACGTCAGAGTTCAGACACAACGTGGGAGGATGGGGCTCCTATGGACAAGTTGTGGGTGTGAACACCGCTTCATACCAGGTGAGGCACATCCAGCAGGACCACGTGTGGGGTGGGTGGGATTTATTGAAGGGGAATGACAAAGTTAAAATAAGTGTTAAATAGCTCTACATTCCGACAGCCATCAATGATATAGAGTGTTTGGTCAGTAACTATGTGTAACTTCTGTACGGTCTATCTGTATGTCATGTTATGATGAATTGAAAATGGGGGACCCTGATGTAAACAAGACGAAAGTCTTTCTCTGGTCTGCATCCCCTTAACAATTGTGTGTATTGAGCTGTACTGTATTGTACCCATTCTGCAATCTGTTAACATTTTCAATCAATCAATAACATAACACAAAATACAATTTCTGGTATCCCTTCCCACTTCCACCAGGAGAGAAAACCCTAGATTTATTTTTTTTGGTCAATGTTTTTTATTGTTATATATATATTTTAGACGTTACAGTAGACATTACAGACGTAACAGACATAAGCACAAACACAAAACAAAACCAATAAAACGGAAAAACTGTTCAGAGCACTTCTCAATACAAAACCGTTACAATACAAACTACAAAGTCATTATTTCAGGAAGTGTGAGACAGTCAACCGTTCCACATAAATCAAATCAAATTTATTTGTAAGGCCCGACAACACGCTTTAATAAGAAAACATAAGAAATAAAGGGCTGCCACACCACATCAAACGTTCCCACTTGATCCCAAATGTGTATTTGATCTTTTCCACTTTTAAACAATACATAACATCACAAATCCACCTGCCAAATGAGGGAGGACGATGATCATTTTTCAAAAGAATGAGATGTCTTGCTAGAAGGGAGGTGCTTTTGGTAGATCAGAATCCCCAGAGACAACACCAAAAAGTCCCAGAAAATGACATGGTTCAAGTACCCGACCTGCAAGCTCTGGATAGAGCTCAAATATGGCCTGACCAGAAAGCTGATGGGCTAGGACACGACCAAAATGTTTGATACAGACCGGCAGAGGCTTGTTTGCATCGGTTAAAAGTAGGACTAACCTCAGGGGAAATTCTTGACGGCTTGAGTTTGGACATATGTAGCCGATGTACAATCTTGAACTGAATAAGCAGCCCATGGCTCGCACAAATAGATGAAGAGTGAACATTTTTAAGTATTCTTGACCACACCTCCCTCTTCTGATATATCTGTTTCAAAGTCCTTTTCCCAGTGCCCCTTTATTATTGAGAGTGACGAGTCCTCCTCTCAAATATAGCTGTATAAAGCCTAGACATTGTTCCCTTAATCTCAGGTTTCATTTCCAGGGTTGAGTCCAGAGATGTATTTGTATTTGGTGGCATGGAAGGAAATTAAGTAAACTGACTACGTAAAAAATGTCTAACTTGTAAGTAACGAAAGAATGCGTTGGTAGAGCAAACTTATTCTTAATTTGATCAAATTACATAAATGCGTTGCTTTCATACAGCATTACAGCAGTCTCATGTTCAAAACTCCCTTTCTGAACCACTGATCAAATACATTATCTGGAGGGAGGCCGGGAACAGGTGGTCTAGACTAAAACTCTAGATTTTTTTTTTTACTTATTTCAATAAATCTTGCAAAGCCAAATTTGCTGGTAGATTATTTCATTAGTTTCAAGCACATATTTGTTTTTATTTGTTATTTTTGTTAGACCATTTTTGGAGTTCTCTCTCCTGATTAGATAAAGTGGGAACGGGATAACAGAAAATATATTTTCTGTTTACTGCAGAGCGGAGGGTCTGGGAGACCCATGTTACTGACCAGACATGGCTGTCAGTCGTGTCAGAGTGTATAGCTATTATTTTAACATGTAAACTACTTATTTTAACAAAGGAAATACCACTTACAGCATATTTTTAACACTTTAATCGCCATGGGTTAAATTCATAATTTACCATCCCTCGCCAGCTCTATTTGTCTATGGAGAAGTTCCCCTTCTTTGCAGGGCTTTTTAAATTCTATTGCTAAATTGCCATTATTATGGCCCATTCAATGTCCTATATGTATTGTTCAGGGTGTAGCAACGTTAAACTTTTTCATTCACATATTCATACTAAAATATGGTCTAAAGTATAAGTATGTTTTTATCGTTTTCTGCAGCTTTCTTCAGAACGTGATTCATAGCCCTAAATGCATTATATTGATGATCAAATACAGTTTGGTAGGAATCTGTGCGAGATAAAAAATTTCAACTGGACGTGGTTCTAGAAGTTTCTACGCATCATCTGATGATGACCGGATGGGCGGGGGATTGTTTATAATTCCGTGGGCAGCGTTAGATGATTCATCCAGAGTGGGTCATATGTTCATCAGATCAGTTAGTATAGAAGACGTTAGAAAATAACGCTGAATCTTACCGTGGCTTCCTCGCGCCGCTGGCAGATGAGCGTGGAACAGATTTTTTTCTATTATGGGATGGAGAAATGCCCGATCCATTTCCAAGTTGTATAATAGTATATACGTCCAAATCATGTTGTTTTTTCGAGTTATTTGCACCGATCGATGTTCACTGTGTCAATACGGAGTCTCTCTAACGATAGCGAGTGGCCGGACCACATATGGATGAGCACTACCGGTTCAAAGGTTAATTTCCGGTTGGCGATCTGCCGATCGGCCACCAGATGGCGCTCTTGAACCGCTAGAGAGTTGAGAGGAGATCAGCAGTGTGTCTCAGGGCCCCGGAAAGGAAATATGATTTCGATGACAGATTTTTGAAATATTGACATCAAAGACGAGTTACGGCGTCTTCGGCAGAATGAGCATGGCTAGGAATGACGTGAAAACTCGTCCGCGGCGATCATAGTGTTAAGAGCGATATGAGTATGGTCAATATTATCGTACCTGCCTTGCCTCCTCACTAGGGCTGGGCGATATGGCCTAAATATGATATCACGATATTTTCTGACCTTTCGGCGATACACGATACGCATCACGGTGTTTTTCTTTTTTTCCCCAAACAATTCATTATGAGGCTTACCAAGACAGTATTTGAGTTTGCAAGCTAACATTAAAGACAAAATAAAATACCCATGCATTTAGCATTTTTATATTATATATTAGATTTAGATTATTGGATTATTAGATTATATATTGCATATATTTAGCAATGAGATATTATATGATTTAGATATGAAATATGATGAATTGAAAATGGGGGACCCTGATGTAAACAAGACGAAAGTCTCTCTGGTCTGCATCCTCCAGTCCACTGTTGACTGTTGTTGTATTGAGCTGTACTGTATTGTACCTATGCTGCAGTGCAATCTGTTAATAACGTTTATATTCATTCGGTCGGCAAACAGAATCATTTTGATTGACAGTCGCGTCTGCCAATTACGTCACATCGCTTGCACCCGCCCTGCTGTTCTTAGCACTAGTGATGCACGATATATCGGCCGCCGATATAATATCGGCCGATATGGCCGTTTTTTTACACATCGGTATCGGTCCGATATCAAGATAGGGCCGATATAATAAAAAAAAAAAAAAAAAACATTTTTTTTAATTTTTTTTTTAATCTTTTTTTTCTTCTTTTTACATGTTTTGGCCTTAATTAGTTTCAAAATATCAGTCATTTCTGAAAATAAGTTACAAAAGTAAAAAAAATTATGCGTTTTGGAAAATAGCTCTTTATTTGATTATCATAAAAACGTGTTTTCTATACAGAGATATCGACATCGGTAAATATCGGTATCGGCCAGAACAGCAATATTAATATCGGTTATCGGTATCGGCCACAATTTTCACATCGGTGCATCACTACTTAGCACCAATCGGCAAGCGCATATTAATTTTTTACTTCCGCCATTGGAGAGCTCAATGAAAACAAACAATGGCAGCGGTAGCTCGCCGCGGCCGACGTTTAGCTTTTAGCTCTGCAGAATGACTAAACGACTGGAGGCATAATGATTTTACTGTAACGGATGTTATAATAAAAGCCTTTCCATACATCTGTCTGATTGAAAACGTTATTAACAGACCGCAGAATGGGCACAACGGAGTCAGCACGGGCTGAGATATGAACGACTAATGCTTGCTATATTATTATATCTAGGTCGACCTCGGTCGTTGCTATGTAAATACGCTGATGTTATTGAAAGTGTAACTATATAACGTTAATGCCACAAAACGAATGCCTTTGTTATCATAAGTAGTAACTTTTGATGCAGTAGTGTGTGTGTGTGGGGCGGCGCTGTTCAAAAGTGTCAACGTGTGGACCAGATTGACGCAACACAAGCCTCTTGGGCAAAACATCACGATATCCACGATACGTTTAAAAAGTGTATTGTTAATGAACTGTACCCGATATTTATATAATATCGTCATATCGCCCAGCCCTACTCCTCACACACACAACCAGGCATCACTTTCAGCTACAATCAATAGACCACACTGAATAATTTGAACGTGATTCCTTTAGTGCTAGTAGATCTTTGTTTACTCATCTGCAGACTACTTGCACTTGTTACTAATTGCATCTGATGTACTGTGTTATGGTTTACTACATGTTTACAGATCAAACAAATATTTTATGTACACTTATATGGGAACATAATATGATATATTGACGATCCTCTTGGGGGGAATCAGTGTGGACTGTGGGGGGATGAGCTTGGGAGAGCGTCTGTCAGTCAGTGTATTGTATGTTTTGTATTTTATGTTAAGGACCCCCTCGAAAACGAGATGGCATATCTCAAGGGGTTTATCCTTCAAATAAATTTCAAACTATCCACTGACTACAGCCAATGATGTAACTGACCCGCATTTGTTCCTGTTTATGCAAAACACCTAACAACTCTGCTTTTGAAACGTCCACGATGAATCATGTTTGTTGTTTCAGGGTGGTTCTGAGACAAAGTTTGTCTCCCAACAAAAACCTGAAGGGGAAACATGGCTGCCTACCGAGCCCCTACCGGTGCCCCTTTGGCCACCTAAAACTGGTATGTGTTGATAGCAGGGTGGGAAGACGCACCTATTTACATCCACCAGCCACCAGCCACAGTGTCCGCCCGGGAACGTTCAAGCCCGTCATAACTTCACCAGAGACACTTTGATCAATTTATCAGCCGAACTGAATTTATATAATGGAAAAGAGTTTGCCATGTTTACCAGTCAAAGTGGCTAGTAGTAGGGATGGTCTGATTGATTGATTGATTGAAGACTTTATTAACAGATTGCAGAATGGGTACAATACAGTACGGCTCAATACACACAATTGTTAAGGGGATGCAGACCAGAGAGACTTTCGTCTTGTTTACATCAGGGTCCCCCATTTTCAATTCATCTTGACATTTATGACATACACGTACACGACATACAGATATACAGATGTATATCATGACATTTATGACATACACGACATACAAGTATACAGTACTGTTTAAGAGACAGGGATCCTAAAAGAAAATATATACATTCGAGGGGGAGGAAACTGTACATTAGAGGGGGTTGGGTGGGGTGGGGGATTTTGACATTTACTACATCTTAGTGGTGTAGTAGTGGACCAGGCCCATTGCAAGTTGCTGTACTCTGTCATCTACTCTAAGCCATCCTAGGTTGTCAAAATGGGCAGGGGTGAGGTGGGTTCTAGGAGTAAGGTCAAGCAGTAGTCTGACCAGTTTGTTTTGTGATGTTTGTAGTCTTGTTTTTAGTGCCTTTGAGGTCAGGCATTAAAGCGTTCCGTCTTGGGACGGATATCCGTCCATTTGATTTGGAGATTCCGTCATTTGATTTGGAGTCGTGACGGATTTTAACCTGAGCCAATCAGAGGCGTCAAATATCCTTTTTTCCCCTACCGCGGCCGCACCAAACAGTCATTTGCGAGCAATCGGCAAATTCTCAGGCAAATGCAACCAACCAGAAGGCGAGATTGTTCTGAGTTTACAGCCCTTTCACCCGCCTCCGCTGTGCTCAGCACCAATGGGAAGCGCCCATTTTGAGACTCTCTAGCGTCTAGCTCTACTCGCGAGTAAACTTGACTCATCAACACCATGCGGCAACTTTTTACGAGACCGTAAGTTCATTTGACTTATTCTAGTCTAAAGAAACATATATATTACTATTGCTATTGATAAATCTAGGTAACGTGAATGCCACAAAACGAATGCCTTTTGTTAATCAGAACGTTATTTACGCGACAAGCAGTGTGTTGTTGTCGTTGTTGTTGTTGTTGGTGGTGTTTCGTGTGTGTGCTTGCGCCGCTCGCTTTCTGATAAATGTATGAATGTTGATAAATCTAGATAACGTTAATGCCACAAAACGAATGACTTTGTTAATCAGAACGTTATTTGCGGTATCAATTGTTTTTAAGCTCAATAAACGTCTTTCTCCCATTTGTCCGGGAGATCTCTGGGTAACAGTACTGTATATTTGCATATCATATATGTCACAAATGTAACATTACTATATACCTGTCCTGTATGTCATGTATGTCACTATGAATTGAAAACGGGGGACCCTGATGTAAACAAGACGAACGTCTTTCTCTGGTCTGCATCCCCTTAACAATTGTGTGTATTGAGCTGTACTGTATTGTACCCATTCTGCAATCTGTTAAATATTGATTGATTGTTATTAACAGATTGCAGAATGGGTACAGTACAGCTCAATACACACAATTGTTAAGGGGATGCAGACCAGAGAAAGACTTTCGTCTTGTTTACATCAGGGTCCCCCATTTTCAGTTCATCATAACATATATGACACACATGACATACAGATAGACAATACTGCTACATCTATACATTTATGACATACCAGATTTACAAATACAGTAGCCTATTGTTTGTTTGTGATACAAAAATAGTCTAAAAAGAGTATATACATTTGACGAAGAAACTGTACATTGGAGGTGGTTGGGTGGGATGGGGGGGGGTTGTAACTATACATTGGATTATCGACAAAACCTTACTTGGTCCCAAGAAGAGGGTCTCGTGTATTAAATAAAGTTTTCATTCATTCATTCACTCTGGATCTTGTAAATCCAGTAGCAATACACACAATTGTTAAGGGGATGTAGACCAGAGAAAGGCGTTTGTCTTGTTTACATCATCAGGGTCCCCCATTTTCAATTCATAGTGACATTTATGACATACACAACATACACATGACATCATGACATTTATGACATAGGGACATACATGCCTTACAGGTATATAGTAATAGTACTGTTACATTTGTCACATATACGATATGCAAATATACAGTACTGTTACCCAGAGATCCTAACAGTAAATATATACATATGATGAGGAGGAGACTGTACATTAGGAGGGGGTGAGTGAGTGGGTGGTAAATAAATATATACAAACGGTGGGGAGGAGACTGTCCATTGTTGTTGTGGCATAATTGCGAAACGTGTTTAGTCCCTTGTTTGTATGATAACAAGCCATTTAGTTCATGGTTCAAAGTGGGGAGGGGTGCTAGCTCGCCATCAATCAGAAGCTAGCCACAAGACTTGCATTCACGCTCTCCAGCACACAACAGTAGGGTCTCTATAGTCACAGTCAGGACAGTAGGCTCGCTCTACAAGTAGGCTCCCTTAAAACGCTAACGCTATTAAAAAAAAAATACAGTAGAGGTTAAAATAAGAATATGACTTGGCCAGAAAAAAAGTTCAGTCAGGAGATTTTTTTTTGCTTTAATCCCTGCTTTGAGGTGCTTTGGTACCATGAGGTGCAAGCATAGTCGTAGTACCCTTGAATAAATCTATCGGGATCGACTTTTGAATAATTGTATGATTTGTAAATGTAATTAACTGTTTCACAGATGAACAGCATGCTGGGTACTGGTACAGCTAGCCAGGTAGCATAACAGTCTGTTAACAGCTGGGAGAACAGACGGATGAAGAAAGAGAGACTGTAGATGTTACATGGTAGCAGCAAAGTTTTGTACGTTTGCCATGTTGTTTCAACTTCACACATTTCAAGTATCGGTGGTGTAACGAGTAACGTTCAGAATGAATACTTTTGTTCCCTAAGTAAATACGCGAGCTCCGTCCGCTAGCATTAGCTGTTAGCAATGACAGCAGCCAGCTAGCTCACTTTATTATCTCACGTTCGTTATTAAGTAAAAGCAAAACCATACGTTGGCGTGGAAGCTCAGACATTTCAAGGAGGGAGGGGGTTCGATTAGTAATTTTATGAGTTTTGCCCATCCCTAGTTAGTAGAGTTGATTAACTAAGAGTTGACCATGTCAAAAACTAGATTTTAAAATGCATGAAAATGTTGTCTGATACATTGTCTGTGGCTACGTTTGTACTGCATTTTAAATGTTCATGTCGTCTATGTCTATGTAGTTTGTCAAATAGTTATTTGTGGTCATGTTTTGTATTGCTTGTCTGTCTGAGGCCAAGGACCACAATGGAAATAAGTCTTGACTTTTTTGTGTAGCATCCTTGACGTTTTTCTGGAATCTAGTATTTTTTTATTTTTTTAAATACCAGGCACACACAATTTACTAGGTTAGATATTGCTCTCATGTTTGATGCATCAGTGTTTACCTCTCAAACTGTTGTTTTTCTTTTATTTCCCCCCCCCTCCAGTCTGCCAACAGTCCTTACCCCCTTCGTATCATCCTCCAGAACATTTCCCAGAACAAGTAAGATTATTAATTGAGCAGTCTGTTCACTAGAACTCTCTATAGTTTTAATTCAGAAAGATTAAGTATAAACTTTATTTATCCCCTTGGGGAAAGTAGCTCCCTGCGTTTGACCCATCCTAACTGTTTAGAAGCAGTGGGGCAGCCACACACAGTGCGGCACCCGGTGGACCCACTCCAGTTGTAATGCCAGTACCCTGGTCGCAGGCAATGGTAGTAAAGTTAACATGCATGTCTTTTGTTGTGGGAGGAAACTTGAGTATCCAGAGGAAACTCATGCAAACACAGGGAGAACATGCAAACTCCACACAGAAAGGCCCCCTGCTGGGATTTGAACTCAGGACCTTCTTGCTGTGAGGCAACAGTGCTAACGTAAGGTTATGTATATAACCAAGTTCTATGAATTATGGCGACGCTCAGCATCAGTTGCATAATATCTCGCTTCAGTGGATATGCACTGAATACATTTCAAAATGTACCTTTACATACCAACATCCGTCTGACCACACCCCCATCTGCTGCCTACATAAGCAGGGGTGGGGCCACACACTCATCTCCTTCCCAACAAATTTCACCACAATGAAAGATCAAGGGCCGCAGCGGCGTCCTGATGCTGAGCGTCACCATAATTCATAGAACTTGGTTATATACATAACCTTACGTTCTATTTCATTATGGCTTTTGCTCAGCATCAGTTGCATAACAGGAGCTGAGCGGGAGCCATAGCTCGACAAATGTACCCCGCTGAGGCCCCCCACAACCATCAGATCGGGGAGGACCGAGCCTCCCTAATGGAGGGAGGGAGACGGATCCGACCGTGCGAAGAGGAACTCGAGCAACTCGACGCACAGGGTGAGCAGACCGTGGCTTGACCCCACGACTACACACACGCACAACCCGCATGCCACCAGGGAATGAACGGAAGGAACAAACCTCGTTACTGCCCCCAAAATCACGGGGTCAAGAGCAAACCCAACCCCGTGGCAAGGCTGTAGCAGCGGAGCGCGAAGGAAGACCCAGACCCACTGAAGGGACTGGATCCCCTGGAAAAAGGGGGCCTGGAGAGGTCAATGACGCCAGGCATCAAGACCCCACCAGGTGGTCACTTAGTGACACCGCCCCCCACATCGCCAGCGTATTCGGATAAGGCCCCTCCAAGAGCGGGCCCTTTCCCCCCAATAGCACACCGCCTGGCACACTGACCCTGCAGAACAGGCAGTCAGCATGGCCGTAAGCACTCAAAAAAGGTTAACCAACGGAAGCAGGCAGCGCACCGGGGAAACCAGGCAGCAGGCTGTAACCTGAGCCTGGAGCACTGCGGACGAGACAGGCGCCAAAGGAGTCAGCTGAAAACAGCCCCCCCGGCGGAAGGGGCGTATGCTGGCGTTGTTGATCACCATGACAAAGCCTCCATTAAAAAAAACCCACCCAGAGGGGTCGAGGCAGAGAAGGCTGACATGATTGGCAGACGTCATGAACGTGCAGGGGCACACTCAACCGGGTAACCCGGGAGTTGACTCTGCTCCAACACACCAGGGAATCAACCACCCTCTTGGTACCACATGCGGTGGTTGTTCCTATAACCCCTCAAGAAGAAACTCAAACACACCTGCGGGTATACACTGGCTATACCGCAGTACAAGTGTTTCAGTTTTCAAAAAAGGGTTATTCCAGGCCTACGGGTCGACGAAACATTACTTCGGACCGGGCCCGGCGGCTCGGGAAGCACACAGGGTTACCAGAGGAGGTCCAAAAGACCACCCCAACAGCCCCCTCTTCGCCACGCGTGAGAGAGGAGTACAACATGTACCCAACAAAGGGTCTCCATAACGCCTAACCCTGTGACACCCGGGCCGACCCGGCATTTTCCCCTCCGAAAAAAGCACAAGTCCCTCAGGGTACCAGAACAGCAGATCTGCATCCCCGGCGGACAATGGGTTAACTGACCTGGACCAGCGCGACCAGACCAGTCCCGTGCCCTAACCACGCCGACATGCCCACTCCAGAAGAGGGGGTAGGTATGCGTGTCGATCTAAAACATGAAAAGAGGGCGCCACCCAGACAGTCCCATTTGGACCGCGCTCAGTGGCCCACCCCAAGGGCGTGAGACCCCTCTACCTATGTTCTGATCTATTCCGTTAACATCCCCCAGATATGAACGAGAATTCATCGAGACAACCTAGTAAACTGGCGCTCGGAAGAGACAAAACTCCATCCCAGTTGCCCTATAAAAACGCTGTTTTAATAACAAGCAACCAAGGCGCACCAGCCTCATGCGTGATTCCCATCAGAAACACCCAGAGCCAGCACTTACATACGCGTCGAGACCCAAACACATCAATGATAGTCTAGCAAGACACCAAACATTGTTCCTCCAAGTCGCCTGGGAGAACGACAAGGAGCCGTCGTGCTTCATGTTCCTTCCTCTTTTTATTCAAAAAAGAAAGAAACACAGACTGACATGAATCCCACGTGACGCAGCTGAGGGTAATCTTTTTTTACATTTTTACATCCCACCACCCTCGCCACAGGGAGGAGATGGAAATCCCCAGAGAGACTTCCCACGCGAGCTGTATAGATTGAAAAGAATATATTGCAACATTGAGCTATGTAACACTTTTAGGGCTCTCCGAGGAGGAGGCACTGAACCAATACACACTCAACAATCGAATTGAATCGAATACACACACAATAGAGCAGAACTCCTTTTTGAAGTTCTACTCACCTTGACAATCTGAGGAGGAGGCTCTGAAACTCTGAGGAGGCTCCCTCACAGGGAAGGAGAGTCCGAACTCACAGAAGGCACTTCTCCCCGAGGAGGAGCTTCGTGAGGAGGAGCTCTGACAACTCCCTGAAACAGATCCATAACATGGACCTGAACAACCCACGGAAGTCTTACCAACAGAGACGCGCTCAGTGACATACTCTATGGCGGGGGAATTTCCGCGGTGCACACGCCCAATCTTCCAGGGCGTGGGACCAGGAAACCCCCCCCCCTCTTACCCTGTAACGTGCCGAACAGCAATGTGACAGGAACCTTGAAGGACGGGAGGTTTTAACCCCTGACCAATCAGAAAAGGGGAGGAAAGGATTACCAGTTCACCCCTTTACGACCCCACACCCATGATACGATGTAATAATGACAAGTAGAGCATGACACAGTCATAGCCTGCTACATAAAGCATCGAACAGCCTCACATAGCTCATGTCCTAACCTGCTATCTGATTTTTACTAAGGAAAAAACACAGAACAGAGAGGGCCCCCTTTAAGAGCCCCGGTACCAGACTTGCATATGTGCTTCTGTGGGCCAAACCTAACCCAGTTGTAGATCACAAGACACACACAACCCTTCATCACAACAAAAAATGGCAAAGTACACTCTTGCTACAAAGGAACGCCGTTTTTCATAACGAGAGAATACAGAATCCTCGATTACGTATTGGCCACAGGCCTTGCTAAGCACACATGATAAGTGACCAAACAATCTTTTCTTTAGGAAAAAATTGTTTCTCAAGCGGAAAGCACAACCCCAGCAATTAAGCTGAGGGTTACATCGTATCCCCACAAACACAGTGACACAATATATTGTAAACAACATGTCTGAGAGGAGGGGGGGAAGCCCCAGGGAAACCGGGGGGATCACCCCTCCTTCCTTACCCTTGATACGACCAAGTTGAACAGGTAACCCTGTTAATATGTGAACACACTGTTCATTGTCATTACAGGCTGAGAAAAGAATTCATTCCTCAATCACATGTCACTAAGCATAGCTTCATAGGTTAATTAACCCCCTTAGTTGTGAGTTCACGTTACATGAACACACATGTTCTCATCACAACTAACCAGATCATTTTTACACATGTAAACAACAACCCGATTTCTATGGAGAGAGAAGCTATACCAGTGACAAGACAATTCACACGCAACACGCGTCGTATCCTCAATGTATTGCAGCAACACACGTTTTGGAAAACATCGTTATTACAAAACATTTAGAAGGGAAGGAAAGAAGAAGTGTTTAAAGTCCGGTCGGGACTCCTACCCTGAGCGCAGGCCAAGAGAACTGCAATATGGTTAACGGGACACCGAAGTTGAACACAGCATCTCCTGTGTTGGCGACGAGGGTAACGTCGCTGCGCCACCCAGCCGCTACGTTTCTCCATGTTGACGCAGTCCTCGCTGGCAGGGCTCCCGGTGTAGGTTCGACTAACATCCTCTGTCAAAGATGACGTCGTAGTCAAGAGTGTTTAAGGCATGTTATAGTCATAGCAACGTTCAACAGTGTAGCATCAAGCTAACAGCCGCTCTCGACTGATAGCAACAAGCTAACGTTTCCTAGCCTAGTGACACAACAGGCTAGCGCCGCAGCTAACAGCTGACTGGCTAACAGGTAGGCCACAACTAGCACGCAAGCTAAGCAGCTATCACCTGAACTGTACACAACGACATAACAAGCCACACTTCAGACAGGCCGCCATCTGAAACCCTCCTCATCCTTTAAGAGAGAAGAGAAAAAGAAATGTCAACACAGTTTACAACAGTTACAACGATTTTACCAGACATACGGCGGAGCCGGCACAAGTCCCATCTGGGCTGCAGCCGACTTGAACATGGATCTTCCGATAACGAACATCCATGCCCACATTTCCTCGTTAGGGTGTACTTTCACTTTTATGTGAAAGATGGGGCCTGCACGGGACAGGGAAGCATCCGCTTGTCCAGAGAATCCTGGGTTCACCAGTTTCTGGTCGGGCCCACTAGTTGACCATCATGGGCTTCAGACCAAGATCCTCCGCCGTCGCCTAAGAGGCCGAACAGAGGACCCTAATCTGGGCCCGGCTTTCGTAAAAATGGTCAGCTAGCCCCCATAGCACTAACAGACAACTGGCGCTCGCAAGCAAAACATTACTCACACAGGCTCGAAAACCAACCAGTCCCTCACAACAGACTTCCACAGTCCAGCTGCATGGCCGGAGGGCCAAACCCATCCAGCCGCAGCAAAGGAGGACTGCAGTTTGGGGAGTATATCAGCGACGCGAGCCCCTAATACGAAAAAAACGGTGGAGGTTTAGAATGATCATCATCTTCCAGACACTCCAGTGATGAAGACAATATCGCCGTATTTTCTCGAAAATAGTGAGAGAGAAAATAAAGATATAATGTCAACGTATCTCCTTGTTCTTCTGTTTTCCTTTCCTCAGACTAAATATTTTCTCCACGTCAAGTGGGTATATAACAGGCACTTCCTTGTGGATGAAATTTGAGAAGGAGATGAGTATGTAGGCAGCAGATGGGGGTGTGGTCAGACGGATGTTGGTATGTAAAGGTACATTTTGAAATGTATTCAGTGCATATCCACTGAAGCGAGATATTATGCAACTGATGCTGAGCGAAAGCCATAATGAAATAGAACCACTGCACCACCATGCATGCACACCGTAAACATTGACCATGTCTGTCTGATGACTTTTCTGTATTTGGCAAAAGTGTTTTATTATTATAATTCTTTTAAAATTAATTTCCTATCCTGTTTATTTCTTTCCTTTTGCAGATGCAGAACTTCTATCTCGACAACTACCGGGATGCTTTCTCCTCCATGAGCAGTGTTCTGGGGGAGCACTTCTTTTTTGAGGATAAGAAAAAAAGAAAGGTAAGGAACAGGGCTGCCAATATTAACACAATTGTTTTAAAATGTTTTTATTTGAAAAGCTCATGAATTTGCCATTTGATTTGAATGCTTTAATCTTTCAGGCGTATTATGACAACACGATTCATATGTGGAAGACCAACACCTTCATGGACAGACTGCAGTATAAAAAGTCAGTAAGAGGCTTGTAGTTAAGTGGATGTGTCCAATAATGTATTTTTCCACAAACTAGTTTATTACCTTTTAATGGCGGCGCACAGTTCGTTAGATTTGTGTGTTACATTTGTAAATGTGAAAAAAGTATTTTTACAAAAAGAGCTTAAAAGTAGCCTTTTGCTAATCTCTACCGTGGATTTCTACCGGTTCAACCGTTATACCACCCACCCCTAGTTCAAATCTTCCCGGACATGTGGGCCGGCACCACATCTTTCTGGTGGAAACGAGAGTGATTGATTGAAAACTTTATTAACAGATTGCAGAATGGGTACAATACAGTACAGCTCAATACAAACAACTGCTAAGAGGATGAAGACCAGAAAAAGACTTTCGTCCTCCATTTTCAATTCATTCAAGACATTTATGACATACAACTGTTTCATCAAGACATTTATGACATACAAGACATACAAATATACGGTACTGTGTAAGAAAGAGAGAACATCATAAAAAGAATAGAAATCCGAAGGGGAAGAAACTGTACATTAGGGGGTTGGGTGGGATGGGGGATTTTGACATTTACCGGGGCCAGTTTCTAATTGCAGCCACCCGTAGGTGCTCTTTGAGAGCGGTTTTTAAGGAGGGTAGGGATTCACATTCCTTTACCGCTGTGGGTAGGGCGTTCCACATTATTGTGGCATAACGTGTTTAGTCCCTTGTTTGAGCCGAATCTGGGTTGAAGAGGGAGAGGTGTTAGTTGGACAATGCCTAGGCTAACCGGCCATGTCCGCTTCCATTCATTGTGCTAAGCTAGGCTAACATGCAGCCAGATAGCTTTCTACTGAACACACAGAGAGGAAACTGGTATCTATCTTCTTGTCTCTCTCTGGAGAAGACTAAG
This sequence comes from Notolepis coatsorum, assembly GCF_963971535.1. Lineage (NCBI taxonomy): Eukaryota > Metazoa > Chordata > Actinopteri > Aulopiformes > Paralepididae > Notolepis > Notolepis coatsorum. The sequence continues at coordinate 30,545,160 of NC_140175.1, read as the reverse complement.
CAAATTTTCTCAACTGTTGGCGTGTTCCTTTAACAACCGTATTGTTTTGACTATTTTGGTTTCGTAACATCGTCCTCTTAGCTGCGCAGTGTTTGCTGGAGACTGGGCTCGTAGTGTGCGATGGACATTGTAGTACACTTATGCATTTGGCGGCAAAAGGTCTTCCAGTCTCCAGTCTTCTACCCATGACTTATTTGTCTCTTAAAACGCAAATCTCATTTAATTCAGCTCAACTCTGACCCTGTCAAATGTCAGACCAAATTAATAATTGGAACCATATTAACCCAGCTACCTTGAACAAATGTAGTCGCCACTAGGGTATGTTCCGGAGGGTGGCTGTGCCATAAAGAAAGCCATTTGCTGTCATTTCCTACAACTTAAAAACATAAAGATTCCAAGTAAGTTATTTATTTAAAGGAACACGCCAACATTTTGGATAATTGGCTTACTGTATTCTCCAGAGAGAGATAAGAAGATAGATACCAGTTTCCTCTCTGTGCGTTCAGTAGAAAGCTATATTATGGCTGCATGTTAGCCTAGCTTAGCACAATGAAAGGAAGCGGACATGACCGGTTAGCCTAGGCATTGTCCAACTAAACACCTCTCCCTCTCCCAAAATGTTGGCGTGTTCTTTTAAGTACAGTGTATGAGGTTGCACGATAGTTTTAACGTTCACACACAGCGGAACGGCGGACTGAGCAATCACGTATTTGAACAACGGCGCGCCCCCTGTACGATTGTTCAGGGAAAGCCCTGAACCGCAGGCAGAAAACGTGCAGGGAACGAGGCGGGTCTTAAAACCATCACGTGACTCCCCAGATCTACAGTATGCAGGCGTTCTTCTTCTTTATCATACGGTGTTTGTGCCCCCTCCTCTGTAGGTGTGAATTCACTCACATGGACAGCAGCGTGAGATCCTATGGCAGTCTCCTCCACGACGTCATCCACGACATACCCCCCGTGCTGCTGGGCAGTCTGCTGCACGAGGAGCTGACCGAGCAGGGGGACCGGCTGCAGTTCTCTGAGCGCTCCACGGGGGGCGCCCTGGCCTACGTCCCCTTCGCCCAGAACGGTACCGGTTCTCGGGACCAACGGGGCTGCCTGCTCTACCCAGGACGCGAAGGCTTCAGCGACCTTAGTATCCTTCCGACTGCCCTTAAGTGTTCCTCTTAAGCAAGTGAGTAGCTTTCTAAGTAAGAGCAGTTGTGCTTTTAGTGTCCGTCTCATACGGCTGGCACACTGGATGTGGAAGTGAGGTGCTTGATGTGAGGTGCTTGGTGTGAGATACTTGGCGGAAGGTGCATGGCGAGAGTATGAGGTGCTTGGTGTGAGATACTTGGCGGAAGGTGCATGGCGAGAGTATGAGGTGCTTGGCGGGAGGTATGAGGTGCTTGATGTGAGGTGCTTGGCGTGAGGTGCTTGGCTTCTCTGTTGCCTTTGAGCGCCGCAGCCTCTGTACTCTTCCATTTCAATAGAAGTAAAGATTAGGCATACGTGTATAGTTGGTATGCGTCTAAATGCTTCATTATTCCTCAAAATCTGATTGTAATTCCATCTAAGTGGCTTAGTGGTGTGTCCTACTTAAAATCTTTTTAACAATTTTATTGTTTTGACAATCTAGTTCTGTTTGTCTAAAGATTGCCGGTATTAAGCAGACTGTGTTGTCATGGAAGGGGGGGGGGGGGGTAGCATGATGCAGTCAATCACTTAATATTTCAATGTCTCCACAGTTTAGTTGCTAAATCTCCTTAACGCAGTACCTCAGATTTCCACACAGTGGTGCTAAAATGCCCGGCTGGGAAACCTCCTTGTATTGATGTCAGCAGCCGTCTGTTCAGGTTCAAGCTCACAGGGCCAGTCAGACAGATCAGCAGTGTGTCTCTGCATAATGAATGTAAGCACAAAGCAATCCTACGCTTTACCTGATCACCCAATCCATTTAGTGGCGGACATGTTGCTTCTCTTTGCATACACCATGTTTAGGAATCCTTGCCTGGAAGATGTGATTACTTGTTTCACTGTAGGGCTGCACCCTGATCACCTGTGTCGTTGAGGATCAATTGGGAGATGTTTTATTTATTTTTCTTTTTCTTTCTTCCATTTCAAATAACATGAATGTTAAATGATGAATTGATTTGTTGGTTCTCTCAGGTTGTGTCGGTGTGCGGTCAGACCACATGTGTGGGCTGTGGTGGGTCAGCGAGACACTCCAGCCTCGCCTAATGCAGGTCATTCAAACCAAAGAACCTGCCACCTGCATCAACGTCAGGTAGGGTAGTAATAATAATAATAAACTTTATTTGTATAGCACCTTTCATACAATAATTGCTTCACAGCAGTGATGTAGACACAAAATGCACATAGGCTTAAAATGAGCATAAAATGAGCAGAGCATTTATATTAAAACCTCCATTAAAGTCTCTATATATAAAAAGATTGTAATATATTTCTTATTGATTATGATGGATAAACATGAAATGGATGGGCATTCAAATCTATAAAATACTATTAGCAGGTTTCTGACTAAATAAAAGCAATGCAGAGAGTGCAGACATAGAATGAGTATACCAATAGATAATAAGACCAGTGCAGACATAGAATGAGTATAAACAGAGAATAAGAGCAATGCAGAAAGTGTAGACAGAATAAAAGCAGTGCAAAATGTGTATTGTGATGTATTGTACCCATTCTGCAATCTGTTAATAACGTTTTCAATCAATCAACACATATAGTCTGCTCTGCTGGGGATGGATGGGTGGGTGGGTGTCACAGTTGGCTCATGTGTTTGTGTGTTTGTGTGTGTGTCCAACATGTGGTCCTGTGTAGCTCAATTGGTAGAATGATTAGTGCTCTGAACTTGGCACTAAAAAACGCTACCAGGGTTAGGGGTTTGATTCCCATTGGGGCTTCCCATACTTGTACTTTGAGTCAGTGGTTGACTGATATGGGGTTTTCAATGGCTGAAATGTTGATAGCAGGGTGGCTGATGTGATCGAGCCTTCGAGGTGACAGCACCAAGGCTCTGGAACCCTCTCCCCCTGGACCTGCGAACTGCCCCCTCAGAAAACTCTTTTAAAAAAACAACTAAAAACACATATGTTTAGACAGGCCTTTGGTCATACATAGGCACTCTTTCTTGTCCTCACTATTCCTATAGTTTTGTTTTTTAATTAGTGACTGATGATTTTATTTAAATTATTTTATTCTATAATTTTATTTGGTTTCACTGTTTTTAACTGCTGTCTGTTGTTGTCATTTATTTCTGGTTTTTGTTTTTTATATACTAGCTGTAGTGTAACGCACCCTGTGCATTCGTGCTGTGAAGGGTGCTATATAAATAAAAGTCATTCATTCATTTATTTTTTGCATCTGATCAAATGCAGCAATTTAAACTTTCTATAGATAACATTCAGCCACTAGATGTCGCACTAGAGCACCAGCATGTTTATCCAATCAGGTGCATTCCACGTGGGGAAATGGGAAGTAGGGAGGGGATACATGCACCCAACATGTAAACAACATGAATTTTGGATCTCAAAATGATGAATTATTATTAATAAATGATTTTTCTAATGATTATTTTTACTCTACATACAATGTTATCTATAGCATCCTTTAGTAACAACAAATGAGACACAAAATTATTGTTATTGTCTTTGGTCTTACATCAAGATATTTTTTATTGAATATATACAAAAACATTTGTAAGCACTAAGCAGGTTATCTCAAAATCTCATCAAAACTGACCAGATAGAACATCTCCATTGGTCTTTGGGAAGCGCCCAGAAGGGCTGGAGAGATTGTCGTGGAACTCCTAGTAAATGGAAAACTAACCTTCATACTGTCCTTTACTATCATGCACTTTTCTACTAAATACTCTTCCTTACCTATATTACTACCTACTATGCTAATATCTTTACTACTATGCACTCAAGACTGTATGGGGTAGAATACATAGTAGAATACATAGTAGCTTACTACAAAAACCTAGGGGTCCGCAAGGACGACTTCAAGCTGGAAATGGTAACAACAGATGAGGTACTCAATAAACTGAGCGCCCTCCAACCTAACAAGGCCACTGGCCATGACAACATCCCCTCCAAATTCCTCAGAGACTCAGCAGCCGCCATCACACCAATCATCACACACATAATAAACCTCTCCATAAAACAGGGACACGTCCCCAAGGACTTCAAAATTGCGAGGGTGACCCCTCTGCACAAAAAGGGCAGCAAATTAGACCCAGGCAACTACCGCCCTGTTTCTATTCTCACCTCCATCTCGAAAGTCATGGAAAAAATAGTCTACGAACAGGTCGAAAAGTACCTAGCAGAAAAAAATCTAATCTACGAATTCCAATCTGGCTTCAGAACATCCCACTCCACTGACACATGCCTTCTCTATTTGAATGACCACATCAAACAAGAGGTGGACGCAGGCAAATACTGCGGCATGGTCATGCTTGACCTACAAAAGGCCTTTGACACGGTCAATCACTCCATTCTGATTGACAAGCTAAAAGCAATTGGTTTTGATAGTCTATCAGTGAGCTGGATGCAATCCTACCTTGAGGGGAGGGAACAGATGGTGGAGGTAAACGGTACCCTATCCCCCCCCCTCACAGTGAGCTGTGGTGTTCCACAAGGAAGCATACTAGGACCGCTACTGTTCCTAATTTATGCAAATGACATGTCGTCAGCTTGTGACTGCAACTTGTTCCTGTTTGCGGACGACTCAGCCCTGCTGGTCTCTGACAAGAACAAGTTACAGGTTGAAAAAACCCTCAGCTCGGAACTAGGCAGAATCTGCATATGGCTCGCTGATAACAAACTATCATTACACATGGGCAAAACAGAGTCCATTCTCTTCGGTTCAAATAACAAACTCAGCAAGACCGACGGCTTCTCAGTTACAGTGGGTGACAATATTGTCACAAGGAAAGATGAAATTACCTACCTGGGTTCCATCCTAGAGGCTAATCTCTCCTGTGACAAAATGGCATCCAATGTAATAAAAAAAGTCAACCAACGAACTCGATTCTTGTACCGGATCTCCTCTCTGGTAAACAAGAACACCCTGAAGACTCTGGCAGGAGCACTCATTCAGGGGTACTACGACTATGCTTGCACCTCATGGTACCAAAGCACCTCAAAGGCGCTAAAAACAAAATTACAAACATCTCAAAACAAACTGGTCAGACTACTGCTTGACCTTACTCCTAGAACCCACCTCACCCCTGCCCACTTTGACAACCTAGGATGGCTTAGAGTAGACGACAGAGTACAACAACTTGCAATGGGCCTGGTCTACAAGATACACTACACGACCAAGGTACCCATGTACATGTCAAAATACTTCCCAAAGGTCAGTGAATACCACGATCACAACACCAGAGGGAGCTCCACAAATCATGTTAAACCCAGATTCGGCTCAAATAAGGGACTAAACACGTTTCGCAATTATGCCACATCAATGTGGAACGCCCTACCCAAAGCTGTAAAGGAATGTGGATCACTACCCACTTTCAAAACCTCTCTCAAGGGACACCTACGGGAGACTGCAATTCAACACTGGCCCCTGTAAATATCCTAACCCAACCCCCTCCAATGTACAGTCATTTACCTAGTATGGTTTTGTCAATAGTTCAATGTACAATTGTGTTTGTTTGTACAGTGTCTCCTCCCCCCCCCCCCTCAATGTACAGTGTTACTTGTTTATACAGTGTGCCCCCCGGCCCCCCCCCCCCCCCAACCACCTCCAATGTAAATTACCCAGTATGGTTGTCAATATCCCAATGTACCCAACCCCCCCCACCCAACCTCCTCCAATGTACAGTTTCTACGTCAAATGTATATACTCCCTTTTCTTGACTCCTTCTGTATCACAAACAGTACTGTATTTGCAAATCTGGTATGTCATAAATGTATAGATGTAGCAGTACTGACTATCTGTATGTCATGTATGTCATATATGTCTATATGAATTGAAAATGGGGGACCCTGATGGAAACAAGACAAACGTCTTTCTCAGGTCTGCATCCCCTTAACAATTGTATGTATTGAGCCGTACTGTATTGTACCCATTCTGCAATCTGTTAAATAAAGTTTTCATTCATTCATTCATTCAGCACCCACGTTTTAACACTTTTGACTAACATTGTTACTTAGCTGCCTAGAGTTGTACCCTTCCTGCTGACTGTAAGTTGCTTTGGATAGAAGCGTCGGCTAAATGGCTAAAGGTAAATGTTGTTTCTCAGCCCACATATCCTGGGGGAGGTGGTGGTGGCCAGTGAAAGTGGAGCAGCTTACTTCTGGACTGTTGGCAAAAGGTAAGGAGAGGTGTGTGTGTGTGTGTGTGTGTGTGTAACTGCTATTCAAAATTATTAAGGGTTTACTTTAAAAGGGATATTTTCAGTAGTGCAAATACGCAGGTAAACAGAATATTACAAGGTCAAGGTTACCTGGCTGTATGGCTTAACAAGCCTCTAAAAGCCAATGAAAACAAATTAGTTTTCAGCTGCGACTTAAACATCTCTAGGATCTGGGCAGACCGGATTTGTAGTGGCAGACTATTCCACAACTTGGGGGCAGCCACCGCAAAAGCTTGGTTGCCTTTAGTCTTTAGCCTAGACCTTGGGACATCTAAAAGTACCTCATTCGATGACCTCAGTGCTCTTAACACTATTCATCTGTATTTAGAGTTGTATCCACTTGGTTGCCTAATAACCAATGACATATAACGGATGGCTGTGTCCCGGGACAATCACTTCCTCAACTACCACGACTGCGTGCTTGGATATTTTGGTTTAATGGACCTATCTCAAACCCCGCCCTCTTTTCTTGATCCTCCAATCGCAACTGTTGAAGCGTGATAGAAAGATGGAAGAAAAGAGGGCGGGGTTTGAGATGTGTCAATTACTAACGGTTCATTTCCAGCGCGGTCCTCTGCTGGTGTCCTCATTATAACCGCTAATCGCTTTCCTTTTATAACCGCTCATCGTTTTCCGCCAGTCTGCAGAAATTCCGCGAGGAGGACGGAAACCTGTACTTCAACGCCCGGTCTCCATGGCGATGGTGCGAGTTCTCGGCCCACCCCCGGGTGATGGTATACGCAGACAGGACGGGCGTGGAGCTCACCGACCTCCGGGTAAGATCAAACCTAGTACAGAGTCAGTAGGTTCCTCCACACCTCCTAGGGCTTCGATATGGGCAGAGTATTTTCAACCACATTGTGGTCATTTGACGTATATTGAAATTGCAACGTCTAGTTTTTGTCTATTTTCCTCATGATGTGGGTTAAAACGCTCTTTCGCGCTCTCTCTCTCTCCCTTCCTTCTCTCCCAAGACCAAAGAGGGTTGCAGCCACACTCTGTTTCGTATCGGTCAGAACGCAGACTGTCGGACCGGGGAGAGGGTCATCTTCACCAGATACCTGGCAGACGCCCACTCCTTCCACCACCTCGTCACCACACAGGTACAGTCCCCCACCCCCCACTCCTTCCACCACCTCGTCACCACACAGGTACAGTCCCCCACCCCCCACTCCTTCCACCACCTCGTCACCACTAGGGATGGGTACCGAATTCGGTACTTTTGAGGTACCGAACCGAAACACGTCGGTACTACAGAGTATCGAATCAAGTGAGAAACCAATTTTTTTTTCTTTTTTTTTTTTTACCTTTTTTCTTTTCATGTCAACGTTCACACGCACAATATATGCTTACCTAGGATTTGACTTGATTCAACAACAAAGCAGTCGGAGCAATGACGAGCCGAAAACTGTCGAAATTGTAGTTATTTGAAGTTTGGATTTTTTTTTTACGACTGAGGTAGGTAAATTAAATTTCTTGAGACTAAAGTACAGAAAAAAGGTACCGTTGGGTACCGGTATCGATTCACAGGTACCGGTACCGGTATCGGTTCAAATGTGAAAGGTACCCATCCCTCGTCACCACACGGCTACAGTCCACCACCTCGTCACCACACGGCTACAGTCCACCACCTCGTCACCACACAGCTACAGTCCACCACCTCGTCACCACACGGCTACAGTCCACCACCTCGTCACCACACGGCTACAGTCCACCACCTCGTCACCACACAGCTACAGTCCACCACCTCGTCACCACACGGCTACAGTCCACCACCTCGTCACCACACAGCTACAGTCCACCACCTCGTCACCACACGGCTACAGTCCACCACCTCGTCACCACACGGCTACAGTCCACCACCTCGTCACCACACGGCTACAGTCCTCCACCTCGTCACCACACAGCTACAGTCCACCACCTCGTCACCACACAGGTACAGTCCACCACCTCGTCACCACACGGCTACAGTCCACCACCTCCTCACCACACAGCTACAGTCCTCCACCTCGTCACCACACAGCTACAGTCCACCACCTCGTCACCACACAGGTACAGTCCACCACCTCGTCACCACACAGCTACAGTCCACCACCTCGTCACCACACAGCTACAGTCCTCCACCTCGTCACCACACAGCTACAGTCCACCACCTCGTCACCACACGGGTACAGTCCTCCACCTCGTCACCACACAGCTACAGTCCACCACCTCGTCACCACACAGCTACAGTCCACCACCTCGTCACCACACGGGTACAGTCCTCCACCTCGTCACCACACAGCTACAGTCCACCACCTCGTCACCACACAGCTACAGTCCACCACCTCGTCACCACACAGCTACAGTCCACCACCTCGTCACCACACAGCTACAGTCCACCACCTCGTCACCACACAGCTACAGTCCACCACCTCATCACCACATGGCTACAGTCCACCACCGCCCACTCCTTCTTTTTGATCTACTTTTTCTCCCATTTTCTATTTTTCTCCCATCCCAATTTCGTATCGTCCAATTCTACCCTCCCCTGTCTCGAACGTTGCTAGACTATGCCTCCCACTGGCCGGCTGCAATGTGGACGAAGCCTTGCATCACGTGTCCCCTCCGGTACACGAGGAGGCAGCCGTCGCATCTTTTCACCTGCACAGCGCGATCTCTCAGCGTCGGGGGTCTGCGTGGGAGGGTCACGCCGCCCCCGTTGCTTCCTGATTCTGCTGCGCAGGCGCACCAACCGACCTGTAGGAGTCGCTGTCCACAACGTCCGATCCCCACCCACCAGCTTCCCACCCCTAACACTGCCAATTGTGTTAGTATGAACGACCAGCCAAGCTGGTAGCAACGCCGAGAGCTGGGCTCGAACCCAGCATCTCCTGCATTAGTGGCGAGCGCCTTGCCCACTGCGCCACTTAGCCGCCCATCACCGCCCACTCCTTCCACCATCTCGTCTGTTTCACTCTAACTTGTTTACAAGATCCAGTAATAACCTAATTATACAATCTTCGTTGATATATTTCTCACATAGCAACTCATTTTACTCTGTATTGTATATATGTATATTGACTTAACATTCCGTTACTTACTTTTTACTTACTTCTTAATAATTTTTTTTTTTTTTTTTTTTTTTTTACTTACTTTTTTTTTACTGTATGTAGCACACTCATCAATTATTCTGTATTTTATTATGACAAATAATAAACAAACTTGAACTTGAAACTTGAACTTGCTTTGCACATACAGTAGCAACTGTTGTTTCTACCAACATGGAGGACAAACGGGCATTCTAAGCATTCAGTGAAAGGCCTCTATTGACGGGAGCTGTATTCCAATTATGTTTTTATTTTGCCAGCATGGTCTACGATCTTGTGGTTTCTCATTTAGCTCAATAACGGCACGCTGGAAATGTTCTCTTATTTATCACACAACTTTATATCAACCGCGTCGGGAAGTGATCCATGTGCCCGTTCCCCGACAGGCAATAACAACAACAACAACAACAACAACAACAACAACACAGTCTATCTGGTGCTTTATCTGCGGCGCTGGAGGGGAAGCCATGGTGTCCGTTTGGTCCTTTCAGGACTTTGCAAATGTTTTCAGGAGCTTATCATTTTGACCAGTCCTTTTTAAACATCTACTAGTCTCAACTAGTAAGTTATTATTACTAGGGGTGGGAATCGCCAGAGGCCTCACGATACGATACTATCGCGATACTTGCATCACGATACGATAGTATCGCGATACTAAATATAGTATTGCGAATATATATATATATATTTTTTGGATCAAATTTACTTTGTTACCTTTTTTCAACTGCAAAGTAAAACTGTCAACATGTTTTATCTAATAAAATAAAGTTCAGTCTGTTCATCTCACTTCAATCATTTTTATTGCAGAACATGGTATTTTCTCAAGCAGACGGATGTAAACACTGTAATCTGTGTTGCATGTACCTGACAAACTGAACTGTTTGTATTACAGTCATATTCCAACTTAACTGAATGCACGTGTGTGCGTGTGGACTACTGTACTATTACAGGTATTGAAATGAACAATGCAAATTAAATTTTTTATGAATAATTAAATATCGATACTTGGCGTCCCTGTATCGATACAGTATCACCACGCAAAGTATCGCGATACTACTATGTATCGATTTTTTCCCCCACCCCTAATTATTACTACATCATACTCCAGTCCTTCAGTTCTTCAAGATTGTAGTTTAATATGTCTGTGGAGGAACACTGCCAGGCTTAGGGATTGGTTCACCGTGTTTCCCACTGCTCTCCCACTCGTATAAACGCTAATGTTGTTATTAGCTGTTTTAAGAGTACATTTGTAAGTATATTGACTATGTTTTTGTAAACTGTCTGAGTTCATGCAAAAAAAAAAAATTTGCGTGGACATCCATGTTGTTCAGACTTTGTAGCTCAACCATAACCATAAACGAATGCAGCAATATACACGGTCAAGCAGTGGAAAAGATTGTGTACATGCAAGAGGAGACATTATCAACGTGTTTTTGGATCACTTTGGATCTATGTTTAGTACCCGGCAGTACTAGTTCAGTTCTGGTATCAACTGATACTCAATGTTTAGTACCCGGCAGTACTAGTTTAGTTCTGGTATCGACTGATACTTAATGTTTAGTAGTACCCGGCAGTACTAGTTTAGTTCTGGTATTGGCAGTGAATATAGATCCCTACTTCCCCTTAGTTAACCTCTGATTTATTGCTGTCCCTCTTATCAATGCTGTGTGTGTTTTTTATCTAGCTACCAGTCCCACTCGTCTGTGCATGGACATGTTTTGTGTACAATGTCGTAAAGATCCTTATTCAACACTCGCCTCTGTCTCACCACATCCTCTTGATTTTCTTTTAATCTCTCTCCCTTGCTCTCTTGCTCTCTCTCTCCCCCACCCACTCTATCTCTTTCTCCCTTGCTCTCTCTTTCTCTCCCTTGCTCTCTCTTTCTCTCCCTTGCTCCCGCTTTCTCTCCCTTGCTCCCTCTTTCTCTCTCTCTCCCCCACCCACTCTCTTTCTCCCTGGCTCCCTTTCTCTTTCCCCCACCCACTCTCTTTCTCCCTTGCTCCCTCTCTTTCTCTCCCTTGCTCCCCCCTCTCTCTTTCTCTCCCTTGCTCCCTCTCTCTTTCTCTCCCTTGCTCTCTCTCTCTCTCTTTCTCTCTCTCTCTCTCTTTCTCTCTCTCCTCCCTCCCCTCAGTACTCGGCTTACCTCCTGGACGAGCGCTTCCCCACCGTGCCCATGCTGAAGTGGGATCACATGATGCAGTGTCCGCCCATGTTTGGTTCCGTTCTCCCCGGCTCTGCCTCCTCCGGTTCCTTAGATGGCGGGGCTGGCTCAACTAAGGTTCTACTGGGTTCCCAGCGTTCTCAGGAGATCACCCTGTTACACTACTCAGGTTGGTGGGTCCATAGATTTCCATGGTGGGCTATGGTCCAAAAGAAAACAATACAGTCATCATCATGCTGTCGCATGAAAACCTTGAAACTACTTTCATTATCCGTTTTAATTATGTTTTATGAGGTCGGGTCTTCGAACCTATGACTCTTGAAATCCACTCAAAATCCACTGTGTAATTTTAACGATGCATGGTTGTAGTTAACCTGTAAAATAAGAATTCTCGTTCCCGACTGCAACGAGGACGACCACCTCTGCACCTCACAGCAAAGGGTCCTGGTGGCTCTCTTCTATTGTTGGATACAATTTCTTGGCACAGTGTGTCACGTAGTTGGTCCAATTTGTCAAGATTTCAAGTCTGTCTGCTCTCGGGACGCCAGTGTGTTGAATCGAACGTGACTTCAATGAGTCCATTTGAACGTTCAAATCAATATATATATATATCATAATAATGATTATAATAATAATAATAATGCAACCCCCCCCCCCCCCCCCCCCCCTGTACAATTTCTTGATTTCCGTAGTTAAAATTGGACATGGGGGAAAAACACAGAACATTTGTACGTTCACTTTTAGTGACAGGAGGTTGATGATTTATACTTTCTTTAAACCCTCAGCAGGGACTGGACCTGAAATCAAGAGTCAACTACATATCCCATAATGTGCTTTGAGTATTCTGATGGAGAGTCCACTGTACACTCTAAAATCCCACTCTAAAGTCTCTAAATGTATTGAGGGGCAATGGTCTCTACAACACTCATGAGTTCTCTAAGACTGATGGAACTATAAAAAGTAAAACCTTAATCACAATATACACCTTAATCACAATATACACCTATTAGATTTTGTTCAAGAATTTCTTGGGGTGCATATAATTATGACCTGCGTGTTTTTGAGGAACACAATTATTTATTTTTAAGTTCAAAGTTTGTGTTTGAACATTTTGAACTCTTTAAGGTTACATTTCTCTCATATTTTGAGTATAAAAGCAAGCTGATAAACAATAACTTTTTCTTAATTGTTGATATTTACCGAGGGTGCCAGCACTCTATATATGACGCAGCCTCACCCAGGGAGGCCCAAGTTAATCTCGGTGAAGGTTAAATATTTTACCGGCTGATATGTAGCTAAGGTTACATAACAGCCGAGGGAGCCAGCAATCCTCGGTACTATCAAGTTTCTGTGCCACGGTATGTAGGTTAGTGGTTCACTCCAGGCTCCACTGTGGAGCTGCTGCTAGAGTGCTTACGTGACCAAAACGATCAAAACATTGATTGATTGAAAACTTTATTAACAGATTGCAGAATGGGTACAATACAGTACGGCTCAGTACGGACATACCTGTTTGCACATAACTGCCCAATTGCACAGCCCTGCTAAATATCCCATCCCACTGTATTGTTATTTCATTCTAACTAGTGTATATACTTGACCACATCTTGCCCAGTTGTACAGCCCTGGCCTATTCCTATTTAATCTTTTCTTTTTTGTATTTTATTTTTTTATTCTTTTTTAAACAAACATATAAACAAACATGACAACACACGATAAGATATACAAGCATTAATTGTCAGGGCACATCCAATGAGATCACCTTTTGGTTAGTTGTTTTATATAAGATATACCCATAATACCTGTTATCTAAAAAAAAAAAAACCCTACATACATATGCTCAGCTCGAACCCCCCCCTCCCGGACCCCACCTTGAGAAGTACCTCCACTATCCCTCGCACCTAACCAGACACTACCATTATAAGCTAGCTTTTATTCTCTCCACCACTTCTAACCACATTGACATTTTGGATTCATTGAGACCCAGAATTCTTGCTGTAGATATTTCATGGTAAATTACATCGAGATATGTAAGAAACCAAACTTTACGGCACATTTTTTCCGGTTGAAACCAGCGTGATGCGATCAGCTTTTTGGCTACTGTGATACCCGATAAAACCAATCTCTTTAGCTGTGGATTCACTGCAAACTCAAAAACATCATTCAACAGCAATACCGAGGGGTGTACAGGTATATTCCAAGATACGAGTTTTGATATTTGTTGGGTCACATCTTTCCAGAATGCCTTAACTGGTGAGCAGTCCCAATACATGTGCATAAATGTCCCTTCGTCCCATTTGTACATTGGGTGCATTTGGAATCTTGTTTGAGCCCCATTCGGCACAGTCTTATAGGAGTCAAGTAAGTATTAATCTTTTCTTTATTATGTTTTTGGTAGATTTTTATTTGTTTGTACTACCGGGCAGTCCGGTAGAGAGAGAGAGAGAGAGAGAGAGAGCGAGAGAGAGGAGGAGGAACGGGAGACAGAGCGGGGGGAAGACATTCGGCAAAGGACGCCGGGTCCGGGAATCGAACCCAGGTCGGCCGCTTCGCGAAGCAGCGTGTTACATGGGTCGCCACTTGGGTGCCCCCTATTTAATCTTTTACTTATACCGGTAATTGTACTATATTCTATTGTGCTATATTTAATTTAGTTTATATCCCATTTAAATGTATTCTACCTCTTTATTTACAGTTGTACAGCCCTGGCCTATATTTTATTTCATAATTCTATTATATTCTATTGTGCTTAACTTAGTTCATATTTCATTTTATTTTACTCCACCTCTTTATTGTATTATATGTCTGTCCGCTAATGTCGCACCGAAAACGACCAAAGCAAATTCCTTGTATGTGAAAACTACTTGGCAATAAAGACCTTTCTGATGAGATCCCCATCCAAACCTAACTCTAAAAGAGAGGCAGAGTTTGAGATACGTCAAGTTGAAGAGCCGGCGTCCCGGGGCAACCTGCCCCTGCTGTCACGGAGATATAGAGAGACCCTGGTGCAGTTCTCTGCTCCGTGGGCCGTCACCTCCTGCTATAAGCAATAACGGCTATCACGCAAAGATTTCTGTTAGAAACATATCCCTCACTTTTACCATAACCATAACCTCACTGGGATGCATGGGAATCTAAACTGATATAAAGATAATAAAACAAAACTAGGCAAGCCTTTGGGGGGGGGGGTCTTGAGCAAGACACATAACCCCTGCATGAATGAATGGGTGAATATGAATGTGAGGAACAAATTGTAAAGCGCTTTGGATAAAAGTGCTATATATAAATACAGTCCATGCCTACTGCCTAGTTAAAGCCGGACCTGAATACGTTCCAGTGGGGAATCAGGATATATGAATGATTAATGTAAACAACAATGTGTAGCGTACATCCTGTGTCTTAACACTCGGTGATACTTGATGCTGCACTACAGTTTGGGAGCTACTGGCTAGCAAGGGTTAAGCCTTAGTCTTAGCCTTAATCCTAAAGCCTTTATGTACAGCATAGTTCTTGACGTACTGTATGACATCCATTGGTCTTTGAAGAAAGAACTAGTATAGTTATTCAGTACGGCTTTTCAATCAAAACAGGTCAGTAGTCCACAAAGTCCTTTTGGGCCAGAACGACACAATGTAATGTGTAAGTAATGTGTCGACAGACAGTGTTTGAATGCTCGAGACAACCTAGATTTGGCAAGAAATCTTGTCAAACCTGTTTCGGTTATGCAAGGTCTTGTGATCACAGCGCATGCACATCAGGCACCCAATGCCGGAAATAAAGCTGTGTTGACCAGTTTATAAAAATTATTTAAAATGTTTATTAGCAACGCCGAGCTTTCAAACCATTACGTTTCTCTGTCCAAGACCCTTGTGCAACTGTGAGTACCTTTGAAATTTCTCTGTGATACTTGTATAACGCACGGTTCGGGTAGGACCAGTTCTTCATGGTAAATCTAGGTTGGTTAACTATTGAGGAGCAAGGGACTGTGGATTCACTCTGCCAAACCTTGTTGGCGTGCATCACAGTCACGAAAGCGGGGCTAGAAGCATGACTGAGCCAATTCTTGAAATGTAATTGTGTCTCTATCTCTCTCGCTCTCCCTCCCTCCCGCATCTAGGTGGCAGAGCCGAGGCTTGCTGTAGCCAGGGTCCTCCCCAGGCCCTGCTAAAACCCAGAGACAGTTTACAACATTTGCCCGTCATGGTCCCCTACGATCTGGACATAGCAAAGACCAGAGTGATGCAGCCTGCAGCCGGTATGGATAAACGGCCAGGGAGGATGGAGGGCGTGTGATTTAGTGGGTTTCGGTGTGAGGGTGGTTGAGGGTTTTAACGTTGTGTGTGTGGGGAATAGGAAATGTGTGTGGTTTTGTGAAGGGGGATACGCGCGCGCGCGTGTGATTTTGTGTGACGATATGGGGAATGCGTGTTGATTTACGGAATAGAGAATACTTAGGCCTGTTTTTGTTTTGTGTCGTTAGGTCTGGCATGCATCCAGCCTGGAAGAAGGGGGGAGTATGTCTGCGTTCTACAACTGACCGAGGCAGGAGACATTTTCTGTCAGATGCTGAGACTTCAGCTGCCAGACGAGAACACGTCGAGACCGACGACGGCACAGGAGACGACGCCCCCCCCTAGACGAAAAAAACAAAGAAAAACGCAGCAGACGATAGCCGCGGCACGACAACAAATATATACCGATAGTGAGGAGGACACGGTGGGGCCGACGCAGATCTCCCAGAGGTCAATACCTGAGACACCAGAGAGGGAGCTGGACTCACAGGAAGCTAAGGAGACACAATGGAGACTGTCCAACGTTCCTGTTGCCGTCATTCCTGCCGCTTCTTCAGACGATTCGGGGTCCGAGGGAAGCGACCGCCGGCTCTTCGGCTCTGGGTTGGAGGTTGTTGTGAACGACGAGCCGGATCTTGATCAGGTGGATCTGTTGGACAATGAAATAAACGGTACAATAATAAATGATACAGAGGACACCGGTGTTACTAGTCGTCAGCCCGTGGAGGTAAACGGCGGCTCGGTGGACAGACCGGGTCCGGCCAAACCGAGTCGACGGACTTTCGGAATGTGGAGAAGATGGCTTAAGAGACTGATGCAAAAGAGTTGCGAGAAGGAGCAACTCGGACACTGCGTCGATAAAACCGTGCATCTGCTAAAGCTGCCTGGAAACCGCGGGGGAGACCCAATGGAAGAGGCCCGTCTGAGAGACCCAATGGAAGAGAACCGTCTGCAGAGCCTTAGGCGGGATTTGAAGGAATGTATGACGACGGGCTCGTTCCTAATGCACAGCGCCACCTACCTCAGAGCCTTGGAACCGGTACCGGTGCCAAACCCAGTTGAACCCGGGGCCTGGTCCGACGAACTCAGCGAACGCCTCACCCTGTCCTGGCAGGGGGAGGGAGCGGTAGCGTGGCAGGGCTGGTGGGACGAGAGGCTGGGGACAAACAGGGAATCGAAGATGGAGGCGCTGAGACGGAAGAGGAGGAGGGAGAAAGGGGCGAGGAGGGCGGCCCGAGGCCTGGGACTCTCCGGGAGCTTTGCGTCGTCCGCCAGCTACCAGTCGGGGCTGGACGACTTCTCTGCCTCGGGGGGCGGTTGGTCCTCGGCAACGAGCCAGAAGCCGTGGTCCGACCTGGACAGTGAAGGGTTCAGTGGAGGGTTCTCGAGTCGAGCCACGAGTCGCGCCACAACGCCCACTGCCACGCCTCACAAACAACCAGATCATCCCATTCCCGCCGGTACCTCCCAGTCCCTCTCCCAGACCGACTCTTCGTCAGTGGCCATTTTGAAGACGCCGACTTGGCAGAAGTCCAGATCGGAAGACAACCTCGGCGCTCTGTTCGGATCCCAGGTAGGGTTGGAACTCTACTGTGTGTCAATGTCTCTCTCTCTCTCTCTCTCTCTCTCTCTCTCGCTCTCTCTCTCTCTCTCTCCTCTCTCTCTCCTCTCTCTCTTCTCT